>NC_090728.1:37104432-37141932 GCF_036898095.1 Palaemon carinicauda
AGAAAGAAGACTTGGTAGGTAATGTATGTCGTGATGATAAGTTCCGTCGTATAATAATGTAGGGGAGAAGACTTGGTAGGTAATGTATGTCGTGATGATAAGTTCCGTCGTATAATAATGTAGGGATAACAGTGAGAAAGAAGACTTGGTAGGTAATGTATGTCGTGATGATAAGTTCCGTCGTATAATAATGTAGGGATAACAGTGAGAAAGAAGACTTGGTAGAAAATGAATGTCGTGATGATAAGTTCCGTCGTATAATAATGTAGGGATAACAGTGAGAAAGAAGACTTAGCAGGTAATGTATGTCATGATGATAAGTTCCGTCGTATAATAATGTAGGGATAACAGTGAGAAAGAAGACTTAGCAGGTAATGTATGTCATGATGATAAGTTCCGCCGTATAATAATGTAGGGGAAAAGACTTGGTAGGTAATGTATGTCGTGATGAGAAGTTCCGTCGTATAATAATGTAGGGATAACAGTGAGAAAGAAGACTTAGCAGGTAATGTATGTCGTGATGATAAGTTCCGCCGTATGATAATGTAGGGATAACAGCGAGAAAGAAGACTTGGTAGGTAATGTATGTCATGATGATAAGTTCCGCCGTATAATAATGTAGGGGAGAAGACTTGGTAGGTAATGTATGTCGTGATGATAAGTTCCGTCGTATAATAATGTAGGGATAACAGCGAGAAAGAAGACTTGGTAGGTAATGTATGTCATGATGATAAGTTCCGCCGTATAATAATGTAGGGGAGAAGACTTGGTAGGTAATGTATGTCGTGATGATAAGTTCCGTCGTATAATAATGTAGGGATAACAGTGAGAAAGAAGACTTAGCAGGTAATGTATGTCGTGATGATAAGTTCCGCCGTATAATAATGTAGGGGAGAAGACTTGGTAGGTAATGTATGTCGTGATGAGAAATTCCGTCGTATAATAATGTAGGGATAACAGTGAGAAAGAAGACTTGGTAGGTAATGTATGTCTTGATAATAAGTTCTGTTGTATAATAATGTAGGGATAACAGTGAGAAAGAAGACTTGGTAGGTAATGTATGTCTTGATAATAAGTTCTGTTGTATAATAATGTAGGGATAACAGTGAGAAAGAAGACTTGGTAGGTGATGTATGTCATGATGATAAGTTCCGTCGTATAATAATGTAGGGGAGAAGACTTGGTAGGTAATGTATGTCGTGATGATAAGTTCCGTCGTACAATAATGTAGGGATAACAGTGAGAAAGAAGACTTGGTAGGTAATGTATGTCGTGATGATAAGTTCCATCGTACAATAATGTAGGGATAACAGTGAGAAAGAAGACTTGGTAGGTAATGTATGTCGTGATGATAAGTTCCGTCGTATAATAATGTAGGGATAACAGTGAGAGAGAAGACTTGGCATGTAAT
The DNA here is from genome assembly GCF_036898095.1 of Palaemon carinicauda. Taxonomy (NCBI): domain Eukaryota; kingdom Metazoa; phylum Arthropoda; class Malacostraca; order Decapoda; family Palaemonidae; genus Palaemon; species Palaemon carinicauda. The sequence continues at coordinate 37,105,844 of NC_090728.1, forward strand.
GTATGTCGTGATGTTAATTTCCGTCGTATAATAATGTAGGGATAACAGTGAGAAAGAAGACTTGGTAGGTAATGTATGTCGTGATGATAAGTTCCGTCATATGATAATGTAGGGGAAAAGACTTGGTAGGTAATGTATAACGTGATGATAAGTTCCGTCGTATAATAATGTAGGGATAACAGTGAAAGAGAAGACTTGGTAGGTAATGTATGTCGTGATGATAAGTTCTGTCGTATAATAATGTAGGGATAACAGTGAGAAAGAAGACTTGGTAGGTAATGTATGTCGTGATGATAAGTTCTGTCGTATAATAATGTAGGGATAACAGTGAAAAAGAAGACTTGGTATGTAATGTAATTTGTGATGATAAGTTATGTTGTATAAGAATGTACGATAACTGAGAAAGAAGACTTGGTAGGTAATGTATGTCGTGATGATAAGTTATGTTGTATAAGAATGTACGATAACTAAGAAAGAAGACTTGGTAGGAATGTATGTCGTGGTGATAAGTTATGTTGTATAAGAATGTAGGGATAACAGTGAGAAAGAAGACCTGTTAGATAATGTATGTCGTGATGATAAGTTATTTTTTATAAGAATGTAGGGATAACAGTGAGAAAGAAGACTTGGTAGGTAGTGTATGTCGTGATGATAAGTTCTGTTGTATAATAATGTAAAGATAACAGTGGGAAAGAAGACTTGGTAGGTAATGTATGTCGTGATGATGAGTTCCATCATATAATAATGTAGGGGTAACAGTGAGAAAGAAGATTGGTAGGTAATGTATGTCATGATGATAAGTTCCGTCGTATAATAATGTAGGGGAGAAGACTTGGTAGGTAATGTATGTCGTGAGGATAAGTTCCGTCGTATAAAAATGTAGGGATAACAGTGAGAAAGAAGACTTGGTAGGTAATGTATGTCGTGATGATAAGTTCCGTCGTATAATAATGTAGGGGAGAAGACTTGGTAGGTAATGTATGTCGTGAGGATAAGTTCCGTCGTATAAAAATGTAGGGATAACAGTGAGAAAGAAGACTTGGTAGGTAATGTATGTCGTGATGATAAGTTCTGTCATATAATAATGTAGGGATAACAGTGAGAAAGAAGACTTGGTAGGTAATGTATGTCGTGATGATAAGTTCCGTCGTATAATAATGTAGGGATAACAGTGAGAAAGAAGACTTGGTAGGTAATGTATGTTGTGATAATAAGTTCCGTCGTATAATAATGTAGGGGAGAAGACTTGGTAGGTAATGTATGTCGTGATGATAAGTTCCGTCGTATAATGTAGGGATAACAGCGAGAAAGAAGACTTGGTAGGTAATGTATGTCGTGATGATAAGTTCCGTCTTATAATAATGTAGGGGTAACAGTGAGAAACAAGACATGGTAGGTAATGTATGTCATGATGATAAGTTCCGTCGTATAATAATGTAGGGGAGAAGACTTGGTAGGTAATGTATGTCGTGATGATAAGTTCCGTCGTATAATAATATAGGGATAACAGTGAGAAAGAAGACTTGGTAGGTAATGTATGTCGTGATGATAAGTTCTGTCGTATAATAATGTAGGGATAACAGTGAGAAAAAAGACTTGGTAGGTAATGTATTTCATGATGATAAGTTATGTTGTATAAGAATCTACGATAACTGAGAAAGAAGACTTGGTAGGTAATGTATGTCATGATGATGAGTTCCGTCGTATAATAATGTAGGGGAGAAGACTTGGTAGGTAATGTATGTCGTGATGATAAGTTCCATCGTATAATAATGTAGGGATAACAGTGAGAAAGAAGACTTGGTAGGTAATGTATGTCGTGATGATAAGTTCCGTCGTATAATAATGTAGGGGAGAAGACTTTGTAGGTAATGTATGTCGTGATGATAAGTTCCGTCGTATAATAATGTAGGGATAACAGTGAGAAAGAAGACTTGGTAGGTAATGTATGTCGTGATGATAAGTTCCGTCGTATAATAATGTAGGGGAGAAGACTTGGTAGGTAATGTATGTCGTGATAATAAGTTCCGTCGTATAATAATGTAGGGATAACAGTGACAAAGAAGACTTGGTAGGTAATGTATGTCGTGATGATAAGTTCTGTCGTATAATAATGTAGGGATAACAGTGAGAAGGGAGACTTGGTAGGTAATGTATGTCGTGATGATAAGTTCCGTCGTATAATAATGTAGGGATTACAGTGAGAAAGGAGACTTGGTAGGTAATGTATGTCGTGATGATAAGTTCTGTCGTATAATAATGTAGGGATAACAGTGAGAAAGAAGACTTGGTAGGTAATGTATGTCGTGATGATAAGTTCAGTCGTATAATAATGTAGGGATTAAAGTGAGAAAGGAGACTTGGTAGGTAATGTATGTCGTGATGATAAGTTCTGTCGTATAATAATGTAGGGATAACAGTGAGAAAGAAGACTTCGTAGGTAACGTATATCGTGATGATAAGTTCCGTCGTATAATAATGTAGGGGAGAAGACTTGGTAGGTAATGTATGTCGTGAGGATAAGTTCCGTCGTATAATAATGTAGGGATAACAGTGAGAAAGAAGACTTGGTAGGTAATGTATGTCGTGATGATAAGTTCCGTCATATAATAATGTAGGGATAACAGTGAGAAAGAAGACTTGGTAGGTAATGTATGTCGTGATGATAAGTTCCGTCGTACAATAATGTAGGGGAGATGACTTGGTAGGTAATGTATGTCGTGATGATAAGTTCCGTCGTATAATAATGTAGGTATAACAGCGAGAAAGAAGACTTGGTAGGTAATGTATGTCGGGATGATAAGTTCCGCCGTATAATAATGTAGGGATAACAGTGAGAAAGAAGACTTGGTAGGTAATGTATGTCATGAAAATAAGTTCCGTCGTATAATAATGTAGGGGAGAAGACTTGGTACGTAATGTATGTTGTGATGATAAGTTTCGTCGTATAATAATGTAGGGATAACAGTGACAAAGAAGACTTAGTAGGTAATGTATGTCTTGATGATAAGTTCTGTCGTATAATAATGTAGGGATAACAGTGAGAAAGAAGACTTGGTAGGTAATGTATTTCGTGATGATAAGTTATGTTGTATAAAAATGTACGATAACTGAGAAAGAAGACTTGGTAGGTAATGTATGTCATGATGATAAGTTCCGTCGTATAATAATGTAGGGGAGAAGACTTGGTAGGTAATGTATGTCGTGATGATAAGTTCCGTCGTATAATAATGTAGGGATAACAGTGAGAAAGAAGACTTGGCAGGTAATGCATGTCGTGATGATAAGTTTCGTCGTATGATAATATAGGGGAGAAGACTTGGTAGGTAATGTATGTTGTGATGATAAGTTCCGTCGTATAATAATGTAGGGATAACAGTGAGAGAGAAGAATTGGTAGGTAATGTATGTCATGATGATAAGTTCTGTCGTATAATAATGTAGGGATAACAGTGAGAAAGAAGACTTGGTAGGTAATGTATTTCGTGATGATAAGTTATGTTGTATAAGAATGTACGATAACTGAGAAAGAAGACTTTGTAGGTAATGTATGTCATGATGATAAGTTCTGTCGTATAATAAGGTAGGGGAGAAGACTTGGTAGGTAATGTATGTCGTGATGATAAGTTCCGTCATATAATAATGTAGGGAAAACAGTGAGAAAGAAGACTTGGTAGGTAATGTATGTCGTGATGATAAGTTCCGTCGTATAATAATGTAGGGGAGAAGACTTGGTAGGTAATGTATGTCGTGATGATAAGTTCCGTCGTATAAGAATGTAGGGATAACAATGAGAAAGAAGACTTGGTAGGTAATGTATGTCGTGATGATAAGTTCCGTCGTATAATAATGTAGGGATAACAGTGAGAAAGAAGACTTTATAGGTAATGTATGTCGTGATGATAAGTTCCGTCGTATAATAATGTAGGGATAACAGTGAGAAAGAAGACTTGGTAGGTAATGTATGTCGTGATGATAAGTTCCGTCGTATAATAATGTAGGGGAGAAGACTTGGTAGGTAATGTATGTCGTAATGATAAGTTCTGTCGTATAATAATGTAGGGATAACAGTGAGAAAGAAGACTTGGTAGGTAATGTATGTCGTGATGATAAGTTCTGTCGTATAATAATGTAGGGATAACAGTGAGAAAGAAGACTTGGTAGGTAATGTATTTCGTGATGATAAGTTATGTTGTATAAAAATGTACGATAACTGAGAAAGAAGACTTGGTAGGTAATGTATGTCAAGATGATAAGTTCCGTCGTATAATAATGTAGGGAAGAAGACTTGGTAGGTAATGTATTTCGTGATGATAAGTTCTGTCGTATAATAATGTAGGGATAACAGTGAGAAAGAAGACTTGGTAGGTAATGTATGTCGTGAGGATAAAATCCGTCATATAATAATGTAGGGGAGAAGACTTTATATGTAATGTATGTCGTGATGATAAGTTCCGTCGTATAATAATGTAGGGATTACAGTGAGAAAGGAGACTTGGTAGGTAATGTATGTCGTGATGATAAGTTCTGTCGTATAATAATGTAGGGATAACACTGAGAAAGAAGACTTCGTAGGTAACGTATATCGTGATGATAAGTTCCGTCGTATAATAATGTAGGGGAGAAGACTTGGTAGGTAATGTATGTCGTGAGGATAAGTTCCGTCGTATAATAATGTAGGTATAACAGTGAGAAAGAAGACTTGGTAGGTAATGTATGTCGTGATGATAAGATCCGTCGTATAATAATGTAGGGGAGAAGACTTGGTAGGTAATGTATGTCGTGATGATAAAATCCGTTGTATAATAATGTAGGGGAGAAGACTTTATATGTAATGTATGTCGTGATGATAAGTTCCGTCGTATAATAATGTAGGGATAACAGTGAGAAAGAAGACTTAGTAGGTAATGTATGTCGTGATGGTAAGTTCCGTCGTATAATAATGTAGGGATAACAGTGAGAAAACAGACTTGGTAGGTAATGTATGTCGTGATGATAAGTTCCGTCGTATACTAATGTAGGGGAGAAGACTTGGTAGGTAATGTATGTCGTGATGATAAGTTCCGTCGTATAATAATGTAGGGATAACAGCGAGAAAGAAGACTTGGTAGGTAATGTATGTCGTGATGATAAGTTCCGCCGTATAATAATGTAGGGATAACAGTGAGAAAGAAGACTTGGTACGTAATGTATGTCATGAGGATAAGTTCCGTCGTATAATAATGTAGGGGAGAAGACTTGGTAGGTAATGTATGTCGTGATGATAAGTTCTGTCGTATAATAATGTGGGGATAACAGTGAGAAAGAAGACTTGGCAGGTAATGTATGTCGTGATGATAAGTTCCGTCGTATGATAATGTAGGGGAGAAGACTTGGTAGGTAATGTATGTCGTGATGATAAGTTCCGTCGTATAATAATGTAGGGATAACAGTGAGAGAGAAGACTTGGTAGGTAATGTATGTCATGATGATAAGTTCTGTCGTATAATAATGTAGGGATAACAGTGAGAAAGAAGACTTGGTAGGTAATGTATTTCATGATGATAAGTTATGTTGCATAAGAATGTACGATAACTGAGATAGAAGACTTGGTAGGTAATGTATGTCATGATGATAAGTTCCGTCGTATAATAATGTAGGGGAGAAGACTTGGTAGGTAATGTATGTCGTGATGATAAGTTCCTTCGTATAATAATGTAGGGATAACAGTGAGAAAGAAGACTTGGTAGGTAATGTATGTCGTGATGATAAGTTCCGTCGTATAATAATTTAGGGGAGAAGACTTGGTAGGTAATGTATGTCGTGATGATAAGTTCCGTCGTATAATAATGTAGGGATAACAGTAAGAAAGAAGACTTGGTAGGTAATGTATGTCGTGATGATAAGTTCTGTCATATAATAATGTAGGGATAACAGTGAGAAAAAAGACTTGGTAGGTAATGTATGTCGTGATGATAAGTTCCGTCGTATAATAATGTAAGGATAACAGTGAGAAAGAAGACTTGGTAGGTAATGTATGTTGTGATGATAAGTTACGTCGTATAATAATATAGGGGAGAAGACTTGGTAACTAATGTATGTCGTGATGATAAGTTCCGTCGTATAATAATGTAGGGATAACAGCGAGAGAGAAGACTTGGTAGGTAATATATGTCGTGATGATAAGTTCCGTCGTATAACAATGTAGGGGAGAAGACTTGGTAGGTAATGTATGTCGTGATGATAAGTTCCGTCGTATAATAATGTAGGGGTAACAGTGAGATAGAAGACTTGGTAGGTAATATATGTCATGATGATAAGTTCCGTCGTATAACAATGTAGGGGAGAAGACTTGGTAGGTAATGTATGTCGTGATGATAAGTTCCGTCGTATAATAATGTAGGGATAACAGTGAGAAAGAAGACTTGGTAGGTAACGTATGTCGTGATGATAAGTTCTGTCGTATAATAATGTAGGGATAACAGTGAGAAAGAAGACTTGGTAGGTAATGTATTTCGTGATGATAAGTTCTGTTGTATAAGAATGTACGATAACTGAGAAAGAAGACTTAGTAGGTAATGTATGTCATGATGATAAGTTCCGTCGTATAATAATGTAGGGGAGAAGACTTGGTAGGTAATGTATGTCGTGATGATAAGTTCCGTCGTATAATAATGTAGGGGAGAAGACTTGGTAGGTATTGTATGTCGTGATGATAAGTTCCGTCTTATAATAATGTAGGGATAACATTGAGAAAGAAGACTTGGTAGGTAATGTACGTCGTGATGATAAGTTCTGTCATATAATAATGTAGGGATAACAGTGAGAAAGAAGACTTGGTAGGTAATGTATGTCGTGATGATAAGTTCCGTCGTATAATAATGTAGGGATAACAGTGAGAAAGAAGACTTGGTAGGTAATGTATATTGTGATGATAAGTTCCGTCGTATAATAATGTAGGGGAGAAGACTTGGTAGGTAATGTATGTCGTGATGATAAGTTCCGTCGTATAATAATGTAGGGATAACAGCGAGAAAGAAGACTTGGTAGGTAATGTATTTCGTGATGATAAGTTCTGTCGTATAATAATGTAGGGATAACAGTGAGAAAGAAGACTTGGTAGGTAATGTATGTCGTGATGATAAGTTCCGTCGTATAATAATGTAGGGGAGAAGACTTGGTAGGTAATGTATGTCGTGATGATAAGTTCCGTCGTATAAAAATGTAGGGATAAAAGTGAGAAAGAAGACTTGGTAGGTAATGTATGTCGTGATGATAAGTTCCGTCGTATAATAATGTAGGGGAGAAGACTTGGTAGGTAATATATGTCGTGATGATAAGTTCCGTCGTATAATAATATAGGGATAACAGTGAGAAAGAAGACTTGGTAGGTAATGTATGTCGTGATGATAAGTTCCGTCGTATAATAATGTAGAGGAGAAGACTTGGTAGGTAATATATGTCGTGATGATAAGTTCCGTCGTATAATAATGTAGGGATAACAGTGAGAAAGAAGACTTGGTAGGTAATGTATGTCGTGATGATAAGTTCCGTCGTATAATAATGTAGAGATAACAGTGAGAAAAAAGACTTGGTAGGTAATGTATGTCGTGATGATAAGTTCCGTCTTATAATAATGTAGGGATAACAGTGAGAAAGAAGACTTAGTAGGTAATGTATGTCGTGATGATAAGTTCCGTCGTATAATAATGTAGGGATAACAGTGAGAAAGAAGACTTGCTAGGTAATGTATGTTGTGATAATAAGTTCCGTCGTATAATAATGTAGGGGAGAAGACTTGGTAGGTAATGTATGTCGTGATGATAAGTTCCGTCGTATAATAATGTAGGGATAACAGCGAGAAAGAAGACTTGGTAGGTAATGTATGTCGTGATGATAAGTTCCGTCGTATAATAATGTAGGGGTAACAATGAGAAACAAGACTTGGTAGGTAATGTATGTCATGATGATAAGTTCCGTCGTATAATAATGTAGGGGAGAAGACTTGGTAGGTAATGTATGTCGTGATGATAAGTTCCGCCGTATAATAATGTAGGGGAGAAGACTTGGTAGGTAATGTATGTCGTGATGAGAAGTTCCGTCGTATAATAATGTAGGGATAACAGTGAGAAAGAAGACTTGGTAGGTAATGTATGTCTTGATAATAAGTTCTGTTGTATAATAATATAGGGATAACAGTGAGAAAGAAGACTTGGTAGGTAATGTATGTCTTGATAATAAGTTCTGTTGTATAATAATGTAGGGATAACAGTGAGAAAGAAGACTTGGTAGGTGATGTATGTCGTGATGATAAGTTCCGTCGTACAATAATGTAGGGATAACAGTGAGAAAGAAGACTTGGTAGGTAATGTATGTCGTGATGATAAGTTTCATCGTACAATAATGTAGGGATAACAGTGAGAAAGAAGACTTGGTAGGTAATGTATGTCGTGATGATAAGTTCCGTCGTATAATAATGTAGGGATAACAGTGAGAGAGAAGACTTGGCATGTAATGTATGTCGTTATGTTAATTTCCGTCGTATAATAATGTAGGGATAACAGTGAGAAAGAAGACTTGGTAGGTAATGTATGTCGTGATGATAAGTTCCGTCATATGATAATGTAGGGGAGAAGACTTGGTAGGTAATGTATGACGTGATGATAAGTTCCGTCGTATAATAATGTAGGGATAACAGTGAAAGAGAAGACTTGGTAGGTAATGTATGTCGTGATGATAAGTTCTGTCGTATAATAATGTAGGGATAACAGTGAGAAAGAAGACTTGGTAGGTAATGTATGTCGTGATGATGAGTTCTGTCGTATAATAATGTAGGGATAACAGTGAAAAAGAAGACTTGGTATGTAATGTAATTTGTGATGATAAGTTATGTTGTATAAGAATGTACGATAACTGAGAAAGAAGACTAGGTAGGTAATGTATGTCGTGATGATAAGTTATGTTGTATAAGAATGTACGATAACTGTGAGAAAGAAGACTTGGTAGGTAATGTATGTCGTGATGATAAGTTCTGTCGTATAATAATGTAGGGATAACAGTGAAAAAGAAGACTTGGTATGTAATGTAATTTGTGATGATAAGTTATGTTGTATAAGAATGTACGATAACTGAGAAAGAAGACTTGGTAGGTAATGTATGTCGTGATGATAAGTTATGTTGTATAAGAATGTACGATAACTGTGAGAAAGAAGACTTGGTAGGTAATGTATGTCGTGATGATAAGTTCTGTCGTATAATAATGTAGGGATAACAGTGAAAAAGAAGACTTGGTATGTAATGTAATTTGTGATGATAAGTTATGTTGTATAAGAATGTACGATAACTGAGAAAGAAGACTTGGTAGGTAATGTATGTCGTGATGATAAGTTATGTTGTATAAGAATGTACGATAACTAAGAAAGAAGACTTGGTAGGAATGTATGTCGTGGTGATAAGTTATGTTGTATAAGAATGTACGATAACTGAGAAAGAAGACTTGGTAGGTAATGTATGTCGTGATGATAAGTTATGTTGTATAAGAATGTACGATAACTGTGAGAAAGAAGACTTGGTAGGTAATGTATGTCGTGATGATAAGTTCTGTCGTATAATAATGTAGGGATAACAGTGAAAAAGAAGACTTGGTATGTAATGTAATTTGTGATGATAAGTTATGTTGTATAAGAATGTACGATAACTGAGAAAGAAGACTTGGTAGGTAATGTATGTCGTGATGATAAGTTATGTTGTATAAGAATGTACGATAACTAAGAAAGAAGACTTGGTAGGAATGTATGTCGTGGTGATAAGTTATGTTGTATAAGAATGTAGGGATAACAGTGAGAAAGAAGACCTGTTAGATAATGTATGTCGTGATGATAGGTTATTTTTTATAAGAATGTAGGGATAACAGTGAGAAAGAAGACTTGGTAGGTAGTGTATGTCGTGATGATAAGTTCTGTTGTATAATAATGTAAAGATAACAGTAGGAAAGAAGACTTGGTAGGTAATGTATGTCGTGATGATGAGTTCCATCATATAATAATGTAGGGGTAACAGTGAGAAAGAAGACTTGGTAGGTAATGTATGTCATGATGATAAGTTCCGTCGTATAATAATGTAGGGGAGAAGACTTGGTAGGTAATGTATGTCGTGAGGATAAGTTCCGTCGTATAAAAATGTAGGGATAACAGTGAGAAAGAAGACTTGGTAGGTAATGTATGTCGTGATGATAAGTTCCGTCGTATAATAATGTAGGGGAGAAGACTTGGTAGGTAATGTATATCGTGATGATAAGTTCCGTCGTATAATAATGTAGGGATAACAGTGAGAAAGAAGACTTGGTAGGTAATGTATGTCGTGATGATAAGTTCTGTCATATAATAATGTAGGGATAACAGTGAGAAAGAAGACTTGGTAGGTAATGTATGTCGTGATGATAAGTTCCGTCGTATAATAATGTAGGGATAACAGTGAGAAAGAAGACTTGGTAGGTAATGTATGTTGTGATGATAAGTTCCGTCGTATAATAATGTAGGGGAGAAGACTTGGTAGGTAATGTATGTCGTGATGATAAGTTCCGTCGTATAATGTAGGGATAAAAGCGAGAAAGAAGACTTGGTAGGTAATGTATGTCGTGATGATAAGTTCCGTCTTATAATAATGTAGGGGTAACAGTGAGAAACAAGACATGGTAGGTAATGTATGTCATGATGATAAGTTCCGTCGTATAATAATGTAGGGGAGAAGACTTGGTAGGTAATGTATGTCGTGATGATAAGTTCCGTCGTATAATAATATAGGGATAACAGTGAGAAAGAAGACTTGGTAGGTATTGTATGTCGTGATGATAAGTTCTGTCGTATAATAATGTAGGGATAACAGTGAGAAAAAAGACTTGGTAGGTAATGTATTTCATGATGATAAGTTATGTTGTATAAGAATCTACGATAACTGAGAAAGAAGACTTGGTAGGTAATGTATGTCATGATGATGAGTTCCGTCATATAATAATGTAGGGGAGAAGACTTGGTAGGTAATGTATGTCGTGATGATAAGTTCCATCGTATAATAATGTAGGGATAACAGTGAGAAAGAAGACTTGGTAGGTAATGTATGTCGTGATGATAAGTTCCGTCGTATAATAATGTAGGGGAGAAGACTTTGTAGGTAATGTATGTCGTGATGATAAGTTCCGTCGTATAATAATGTAGGGATAACAGTGAGAAAGAAGACTTGGTAGGTAATGTATGTCGTGATGATAAGTTCCGTCATATAATAATGTAGGGGAGAAGACTTGGTAGGTAATGTATGTCGTGATAATAAGTTCCGTCGTATAATAATGTAGGGATAACAGTGAGAAAGAAGACTTGGTAGGTAATGTATGTCGTGATGATAAGTTCTGTCGTATAATAATGTAGGGATAACAGTGAGAAGGGAGACTTGGTAGGTAATGTATGTCGTGATGATAAGTTCCGTCGTATAATAATGTAGGGATTACAGTGAGAAAGGAGACTTGGTAGGTAATGTATGTCGTGATGATAAGTTCTGTCATATAATAATGTAGGGATAACAATGAGAAAGAAGACTTGGTAGGTAATGTATGTCGTGATGATAAGTTCAGTCATATAATAATGTAGGGATTACAGAGAGAAAGGAGACTTGGTAGATAATGTATGTCGTGATGATAAGTTCTGTCGTATAATAATGTAGGGATAACAGTGAGAAAGAAGACTTCGTAGGTAACGTATATTGTGATGATAAGTTCCGTCGTATAATAATGTAGGGGAGAAGACTTGGTAGGTAATGTATGTCGTGAGGATAAGTTCCGTCGTATAATAATGTAGGGATAACAGTGAGAAAGAAGACTTGGTAGGTAATGTATGTCGTGATGATAAGTTCCGTCGTATAATAATGTAGGGGAGAAGACTTGGTAGGTAATGTATGTCGTGATGATAAGTTCCGTCGTATAATAATGTAGGGATAACAGTGAGAAAGAAGACTTGGTAGGTAATGTATGTCGTGATGATAATTCCGTCGTATAATAATGTAGGGATAACAGTGAGAAAGAAGACTTGGTAGGTAATGTATGTCGTGATGATAAGTTCCGTCGTACAATAATCTAGGGGAGATGACTTGGTAGGTAATGTATGTCGTGATGATAAGTTCCGTCGTATAATAATGTAGGTATAACAGCGAGAAAGAAGACTTGGTAGGTAATGTATGTCGGGATGATAAGTTCCGCCGTATAATAATGTAGGGATAACAGTGAGAAAGAAGACTTGGTAGGTAATGTATGTCATGAAGATAAGTTCCGTCGTATAATAATGTAGGGGAGAAGACTTGGTACGTAATGTATGTTGTGATGATAAGTTTCGTCGTATAATAATGTAGGGATAACAGTGACAAAGAAGACTTAGTAGGTAATGTATGTCTTGATGATAAGTTCTGTCGTATAATAATGTAGGGATAACAGTGAGAAAGAAGACTTGGTAGGTAATGTATTTCGTGATGATAAGTTATGTTGTATAAAAATGTACGATAACTGAAAAAGAAGACTTGGTAGGTAATGTATGTCATGATGATAAGTTCCGTCGTATAATAATGTAGGGGAGAAGACTTGGTAGGTAATGTATGTCGTGATGATAAGTTCCGTCGTATAATAATGTAGGGATAACAGTGAGAAAGAACACTTGGCAGGTAATGTATGTCGTGATGATAAGTTTCGTCGTATGATAATGTAGGGGAGAAGACTTGGTAGGTAATGTATGTCGTGATGATAAGTTCCGTCGTATAATAATGTAGGGATAACAGTGAGAGAGAAGACTTGGTAGGTAATGTATGTCATGATGATAAGTTCTGTCGTATAATAATATAGGGATAACAGTGAGAAAGAAGACTTGGTAGGTAATGTATTTCGTGATGATAAGTTATGTTGTATAAGAATGTACGATAACTGAGAAAGAAGACTTTGTAGGTAATGTATGTCATGATGATAAGTTCTGTCGTATAATAATGTAGGGGAGAAGACTTGGTAGGTAATGTATGTCGTGATGATAAGTTCCGTCATATAATAATGTAGGGATAACAGTGAGAAAGAAGACTTGGTAGGTAATGTATGTCGTGATGATAAATTCCGTCGTATAATAATGTAGGGGAGAAGACTTGGTAGGTAATGTATGTCGTGATGATATGTTCCGTCTTATAATAATGTAGGGATAACAGTGAGAAAGAAGACTTAGTAGGTAATGTATGTCGTGATGATAAGTTCCGTCGTATAATAATGTAGGGATAACAGTGAGAAAGAAGACTTGGTAGGTAATGTATGTTGTGATGATAAGTTCCGTCTTATAATAATGTAGGGATAACAGTGAGAAAGAAGACTTGGTAGGTAATGTATGTTGTGATGATAAGTTCTGTCGTATAATAATGTAGGGATAATAGTGAGAAAAAAAGATTTGGTAGGTAATGTATGTCATGATGTTAAGTTCCGTCATATAATAATGTAGGGGAGAAGACTTGGTAGGTAATGTATGTCGTGATGATAAGTTCCGTCGTATAATAATGTAGGGATAACAGTGGGAAAGAAGACTTGGTAGGTAATGTATGTCATGATGATAAGTTCCGTCGTATAATAATGTAGGGATAACAGTGAGAAAGAAGACTTGGTAGGTAATGTATGTCATGATGATAAGTTCCGTCGTATAATAATGTAGGGGAGAAGACTTGGTAGGTTAATGTATGTCGTGATGATAAGTTCCGTCGTATAATAATGTAGGGATAACAGTGAGAAAGAAGACTTGGTGGGTAATGTATGTCGAGATGATAAGTTCTGTCGTATAATAATGTAGGGATAACAACGAGAAAGAAGACTTGGTAGGTAATGTATTTCGTGATGATAAGTTATGTTATATAAGAATGTACGATAACTGAGAAAGAAGACTTGGTAGGTAATGTATGTCATGATGATAAGTTCCGTCGTATAATAATGTAGGGGAGAAGACTTGGTAGGTAATGTATGTCGTGATGATAGGTTCCGTCGTATAATAATGTAGGGATAACAGTGAGAAAGAAGACTTGGTAGATAATGTATGTCGTGATGATAAGTTCTGTCGTATAATAATTTAGGGATAATAGTGAGAAAGAAGACTTGGTAGGTAATGTATTTCGTGATGATAAGTTATGTTGTATAATAATGTACGATAACTGAGAAAGAAGACTTGGTAGGTAATGTATGTCATGATGATAAGTTCCGTCGTATAATAATGTAGGGGAGAAGACTTGGTAGGTAATGTATGTCGTGATGATAAGTTCCGTCGTATAATAATGTAGGGATAAGAGTGAGAAAGAAGACTTGGTAGGTAATATATGTCGTGATGATAAGTTCTGTCGTATAATAATGTAGGGATAACAGTGAGAAAGAAGACTTGGTAGGTAATGTATGTTGTGATGATAAGTTCCGTCGTATAATAATATAGGGGAGAAGACTTGGTAGGTAATGTATGTCGTGATGATAAGTTCCGTCGTATAATAATGTAGGGATAACAGTGAGAAAGAAGACTTGGTAGGTAATGTATGTCGTGATTATAAGTTCTGTCGTATAATAATGTAGGGATAACAGTGAGAAAGATGACTTGGTAGGTAATGTACTGTATGTCGTGATGATAAGTTCTGTCGTATAATAATGTAGGGATAACAGTGAGAAAGAAGACTTGGTAGGTAATGTATGTCGTGATGATAAGTTCCGTCGTATAATAATGTAGGGATAACAGTGAGAGAGAAGACTTGGTATGTAATGTATGTCATGATGACAAGTTCGGTCGTATAATAATGTAGGGATAACAGTGAGAAAGAAGACTTGGTAGGTAATATATGTCGTGATGATAAGTTCCGTCATATGATAATGTAGGGGAGAAGACTTGGTAGGTAATATATGACCTGATGATAAGTTCCGTCGTATAATAATGTAGGGATAACAGTGAGAGAGAAGACTTGGTAGGTAATGTATGTTGTGATGATGAGTTCTGTTGTATAATAATATAGGGATAACAGTGAGAAAGAAGACGGTAGTAAATGTATATCGTGATGATAAGTTATGTTGTATAATAATGTAGGGATAACAATGAGAAAGAAGACTTGGTATGTAATGTATTTAGTGATGATAAGTGTTGTTGTATAAGAATGTACGATAACTGAGAAAGAAGACTTGGTAGGTAATGTATGTCGTGATGATAAGTTATGTTGTATAAGAATGTACGATAACTAAGAAAGAAAACTTGGTAGGAATGTATGTCGTGGTGATAAGTTATGTTGTATAAGAATGTAGGGATAACAGTGAGAATGAAGACTTGGTAAGTAATGTATGTCGTGATGATAAGTTATGTTGTATAAGAATGTACGATAACTAAGAAAGTAAACTTGGTAGGGATGTATGTCGTGGTGATAAGTTATGTTGTATAAGAATGTAGGGATAACAGTGAGAAAGAAGACTTGGTAGGTAGTGTATGTCGTGATGATAAGTTCTGTTGTATAATAATGTAAAGATAACAGTAGGAAAGAAGACTTGGTAGGTAATGTATGTCGTGATGATAAGTTCCATCGTATAATAATGTAGGGATAACAGTGAGAAAGAATACTTGGTAGGTAATGTCTGTCGTGATGATAAGTTCCGTCGTAAAATAATGTAGGGGAGAAGACTTGGTAGGTAATGTATGTCATGATGATAAGTTCCGTCATATAATAATGTAGGGATAACAGTGAGAAAGAAGACTTGGTAGGTAATGTATGTCGCGATGATAAGTTCCATCGTATAATAATGTAGAGATAACAGTGAGAAAGAAGACTTGGTAGGTAATGTATGTCGTGATGATAAGTTCCGTCGTATAATAATGTAGGGATAACAGTGAGAAAGAAGACTTGGTAGGTAATGTATGTTGTGATGATAAGTTCCGTCTTATAATAATGTAGGGATAACAGTGAGAAAGAAGACTTGGTAGGTAATGGATGTCGTGATGATAAGTTCCGTCGTATAATAATGTAGGGATAACTGTGAGAAAGAAGACTTGCTAGGTAATGTATGTTGTGATAATAAGTTCCGTCGTATAATAATGTAGGGGAGAAGACTTGGTAGGTAATGTATGTCGTGATGATAAGTTCCGTCGTATAATAATGTAGGGATAACAGCGAGAAAGAAGACTTGGTAGGTAATGTATGTCGTGATGATAAGTTCCGTAGTATAATAATGTAGGGGTAACAATGAGAAACAAGACTTGGTAGGTAATGTATGTCATGATGATAAGTTCCGTCGTATAATAATGTAGGGGAGAAGACTTGGTAGGTAATGTATGTCGTGATGATAAGTTCCGTCGTATAATAAAATAGGGATAACAGTGAGAAAGAAGACTTGGTAGGTAATGTATGTCGTGATGATAAGTTCTGTTGTATAATAATGTAGGGATAACAGTGAGAAAGAAGACTTGGTAGGTAATGTATTTCGTGATGATAAGTTATGTTGTATAAGAATCTACGATAACTGAGAAAGAAGACTTGGTAGGTAATGTATGTCATGATGATAAGTTCCGTCGTATAATAATGTAGGGGAGAAGACTTGGTAGGTAATGTATGTCGTGATGATAAGTTCCGTCGTATAATAATGTAGGGATAACAGTGAGAAAGAAGACTTGGTAGGTAATGTATGTCGTGATAATAAGTTCCGTCGTATAATAATGTAGGGGAGAAGACTTTGTAGGTAATGTATGTCGTGATGATAAGTTCCGTCGTATAATAATGTAGGGATTACAGTGAGAAAGGAGACTTGGTAGGTAATGTATGTCGTGATAATAAGTTCTGTCGTATAATAATGTAGGGATAACAGTGAGAAAGAAGACTTCGTAGGTAACGTATATCGTGATGATAAGTTCCATCGTATAATAATGTAGGGGAGAAGACTTGGTAGGTAATGTATGTCGTGAGGATAAGTTCCGTCGTATAATAATGTAGGGATAACAGTGAGAAAGAAGACTTGGTAGGTAATGTATGTCGTGATGATAAGTTCCGTCGTATAATAATGTAGGGGAGAAGACTTGGTAGGTAATGTATGTCGTGATAATAAGTTCCGTCGTATAATAATGTAGGGATAACAGTGAGAAAGAAGACTTGGTAGGTAATGTATGTCGTGATGATAAGTTCCGTCGTATAATAATGTAGGGATAACAGTGAGAAAGAAGACTTGGTAGGTAATGTATGTCGTGATGATAAGTTCCGTCGTACAATAATGTAGGGGAGAAGACTTGGTAGGTAATGTATGTCGTGATGATAAGTTCCGTCGTATAATAATGTAGGGATAACAGCGAGAAAGAAGACTTGGTAGGTACTGTATGTCGGGATGATAAGTTCCGCCGTATAATAATGTAGGGATAACAGTGAGAAAGAAGACTTGGTAGGTAATGTATGTCATGAGGATAAGTTCCGTCGTATAATAATGTAGGGGAGAAGACTTGGTACGTAATGTATGTTGTGATGATAAGTTTCGTCGTATAATAATGTAGGGATAACAGCGAGAAAGAAGACTTGGTAGGTAATGTATATCATGATGATAAGTTCCATCGTATAATAATGTAGGGGTAACAGTGAGAAACAAGACTTGGTAGGTAATGTATGTCATGATGATAATTTCCGTCGTATAATAATGTAGGGGAGAAGACTTGGTAGGTAATGTATGTCGTGATGATAAGTTCCGTCGTATAATAATATAGGGATAACAGTGAGAAAGAAGACTTGGTAGGTAATGTATGTCGTGATGATAAGTTCCGTCGTATAATAATGTAGGGATAACAGTGAGAAAGAAGACTTGGTAGGTAATGTATGTTGTGATGATAAGTTCCGTCTTATAATAATGTAGGGATAACAGTGAGATAGAAGACTTGGTAGGTAATGTATGTTGTGATGATAAGTTCTGTCGTATAATAATGTAGGGATAATAGTGAGAAAAAAGATTTGGTAGGTAATGTATGTCATGATGTTAAGTTCCGTCGTATAATAATGTAGGGAAGAAGACTTGGTAGGTAATGTATGTCGTGATGATAAGTTCCGTCTTATAATAATGTAGGGATAACAGTGAGAAAGAAGACTTGGTAGGTAATGTATGTCGTGATGATAAGTTCCGTCGTATAATAATGTAGGGATAACAGTGAGAAAGAAGACTTGGTAGGTAATGTATGTCATGATGATAAGTTCCGTCGTATAATAATGTAGGGGAGAAGACTTGGTAGGTTAATATATGTCGTGATGATAAGTTCCGTCGTATAATAATGTAGGGATAACAGTGAGAAAGAAGACTTGGTGGGTAATGTATGTCGAGATGATAAGTTCTGTCGTATAATAATGTAGGGATAACATCGAGAAAGAAGACTTGGTAGGTAATGTATTTCGTGATGATAAGTTATGTTATATAAGAATGTACGATAACTGAGAAAGAAGACTTGGTAGGTAATGTATGTCATGATGATAAGTTCCGTCGTATAATAATGTAGGGGAGAAGACTTGGTAGGTAATGTATGTCGTGATGATAGGTTCCGTCGTATAATAATGTAGGGATAACAGTGAGAAAGAAGACTTGGTAGATAATGTATGTCGTGATGATAAGTTCTGTCGTATAATAATTTAGGGATAATAGTGAGAAAGAAGACTTGGTAGGTAATGTATTTCGTGATGATAAGTTATGTTGTATAATAATGTACGATAACTGAGAAAGAAGACTTGGTAGGTAATGTATGTCATGATGATAAGTTCCGTCGTATAATAATGTAGGGGAGAAGACTTGGTAGGTAATGTATGTCGTGATGATAAGTTCCGTCGTATAATAATGTAGGGATAAGAGTGAGAAAGAAGACTTGGTAGGTAATATATGTCGTGATGATAAGTTCTGTCGTATAATAATGTAGGGATAACAGTGAGAAAGAAGACTTGGTAGGTAATGTATGTTGTGATGATAAGTTCCGTCGTATAATAATGTAGGGGAGAAGACTTGGTAGGTAATGTATGTCGTGATGATAAGTTCCGTCGTATAATAATGTAGGGATAACAGTGAGAAAGAAGACTTGGTAGGTAATGTATGTCGTGATTATAAGTTCTGTCGTATAATAATGTAGGGATAACAGTGAGAAAGATGACTTGGTAGGTAATGTATGTCGTGATGATAAGTTCTGTCGTATAATAATGTAGGGATAACAGTGAGAAAGAAGACTTGGTAGGTAATGTATGTCGTGATGATAAGTTCCGTCGTATAATAATGTAGGGATAACAGTGAGAAAGAAGACTTGGTAGGTAATGTATGTCGTGATGATAAGTTCTGTCGTATAATAATGTAGGGATAACAGTGAGAAAGAAGACTTGGTAGGTAATGAATTTCGTGATGATAAGTTATGTTGTATAAGAATGTACGATAACTGAGAAAGAAGACTTGGTAGGTAATGTATGTCATGATGATAAGTTCTGTCGTATAATAATGTAGGGGAGAAGACTTGGTAGGTAATGTATGTCGTGATGATAGGTTCCGTCGTACAATAATGTAGGGATAACAGTGAGAAAGAAGACTTGGTAGGTAATGTATGTCGTGATGATAAGTTCCGTCGTATAATAATGTAGGGATAACAGTGAGAGAGAAGACTTGGTATGTAATGTATGTCATGATGACAAGTTCGGTCGTATAATAATGTAGGGATAACAGTGAGAAAGAAGACTTGGTAGGTAATATATGTCGTGATGATAAGTTCCGTCATATGATAATGTAGGGGAGAAGACTTGGTAGGTAATATATGACCTGATGATAAGTTCCGTCGTATAATAATGTAGGGATAACAGTGAGAGAGAAGACTTGGTAGGTAATGTATGTTGTGATGATGAGTTCTGTTGTATAATAATGTAGGGATAACAGTGAGAAAGAAGACGGTAGGTAATGTATATCGTGATGATAAGTTCTGTTGTATAATAATGTAGGGATAACAATGAAAAAGAAGACTTGGTATGTAATGTATTTAGTGATGATAAGTGTTGTTGTATAAGAATGTACGATAACTGAGAAAGAAGACTTGGTAGGTAATGTATGTCGTGATGATAAGTTATGTTGTATAAGAATGTACGATAACTAAGAAAGAAAACTTGGTAAGAATGTATGTCGTGGTGATAAGTTATGTTGTATAAGAATGTACGATAACTAAGAAAGTAAACTTGGTAGGAATGTATGTCGTGGTGATAAGTTATGTTGTATAAGAATGTAGGGATAACAGTGAGAAAGAAGACTTGGTAGGTAGTGTATGTCGTGATGATAAGTTCTGTTGTATAATAATGTAAAGATAACAGTGGGAAAGAAGACTTGGTAGGTAATGTATGTCGTGATGATAAGTTCCGTCGTATAATAATGTAGGGATAACAGTGAGAAAGAAGATTTGGTAGGTAATGTATGTCATGATGTTAAGTTCTGTCGTATAATAATGTAGGGATAACAGTGAGAAAGAATACTTGGTAGGTAATGTCTGTCGTGATGATAAGTTCCGTCGTAAAATAATGTAGGGGAGAAGACTTGGTAGGTAATGTATGTCATGATGATAAGTTCCGTCATATAATAATGTAGGGATAACAGTGAGAAAGAAGACTTGGTAGGTAATGTATGTCGCGATGATAAGTTCCATCGTATAATAATGTAGAGATAACAGTGAGAAAGAAGACTTGGTATGTAATGTATGTCGTGATGATAAGTTCCATCGTATAATAATGTAGGGATAACAGTGAGAAAGAAGACTTGGTAGGTAATGTATTTCCTGATGATAAGTTATGTTGTATAAGAATGTACGATAAATGAAAAAGAAGACTTGGTAGGTAATGTATGTCGTGATGATAAGTTCTGTTGTATAATAATGTAGGGATAACAGTGTGAAAGAAGACTAGGTTGGTAATGTATGTCGTGATGATAAGTTTTATCATATAATAATGTAGGGGAAAAGACTTGGTAGGTAATGTATGTCGTGATGATAAGTTCCATCGTATAATAATGTAGGGATAACAGTGAGAAAGAAGACTTGGTAGGTAATGTATGTCGTGATGATAAGTTCCGTCGTATAATAATGTAGGGGTGAAGACTTCGTAGGTAATGTATGATGTGATGATAAGTTCCGTCGTATAATAATGTAGGAATAACAGTGAGAAAGAAGATTTGGTAGGTAATGTATGTCATGATGATAAGTTCCATCATATAATAATGTAGGGATAACAGTGAGAAAGAAGACTTGGTAGGTAATGTATGTCGTGATGATAAGTTCCGTCGTATAATAATGTAAGGGAGAAGACTTGGTAGGTAATGTATGTCGTGATGATAAGTTCCGTCGTATAATAATGTAAGGATAACAGTGAGAAAGAAGACTTAGTAGGTAATGTATGTCGTGATGATAAGTTCCGTCGTATAATAATGTAGGGATAACAGTGAGAAAAAAGATTTGGTAGGTAATGTATGTCATGATGTTAAGTTCCGTCGTATAATAATGTAGGGATAACAGTGAGAAAGAAGACTTGGTAGGTAATGTATGTCGTGATGATAAGTTCCGTCGTATAATAATGTAGGGGAGAAGACTTGGTAGGTAATGTATGTCGTGATGATAAGTTCCGTCACATAATAATGTAGGGATAACAGTGAGAAAGAAGACTTGGTAGGTAATGTATGTCGTGATGATAAGTTCCGTCGTATAATAATGTAGGGGAGAAGACTTGGTAGGTAATGTATGTCGTGATGATAAGTTCCGTCGTATAATAATGTAGGGAAAACAGTGAGAAAGAAGACTTGGTAGGTAATGTATGTCGTGATGATAAGTTCTGTCGTATAATAATTTAGGGATAACAGTGAGAAAGAAGACTTGGTAGGTAATGTATTTCGTGATGATAAGTTATGTTGTATAATAATGTACGATAACTGAGAAAGAAGACTTGGTAGGTAATGTATGTCATGATGATAAGTTCCGTCGTATAATAATGTAGGGGAGAAGACTTGGTAGGTAATGTATGTCGTGATGATAAGTTCCGTCGTATATTAATGTAGGGATAACAGTGAGAAAGAAGACTTGGTAGGTAATGTATGTCGTGACAATAAGTTCTGTCGTATAATAATGTAGGGATAACAGTGAGAAAGAAGACTTGGTAGGTAATGTATGTCGTGATGATAAGTTCCGTCGTATAATAATGTAGGGGAGAAGACTTGGTAGGTAATGTATGTCGTGATGATAAGTTCCGTCGTATAATAATGTAGGGATAACAGTGAGAAAGAAGACTTGGTAGGTAATGTATGTTGTGATGATAAGTTCTGTCGTATAATAATGTAGGGATAACAGTGAGAAAGAAGACTTGGTAGGTAATGTATGTCGTGATGATAAGTTCTGTCGTATAATAATGTAGGGATAACAGTGAGAAAGAAGACTTGGTAGGTAATGTATGTCGTGATGATAAGTTATGTTGTATAAGAATGTACGATAACTGAGAAAGAAGACTTGGTAGGTAATGTATGTCGTGATGATAAGCTATGTTGTATAAGAATGTACGATAACTAAGAAAGAAGACTTGGTAGGAATGTATGTCGTGGTGATAAGTTATGTTGTATAAGAATGTAGGGATAACAGTGAGAAAGAAGACTTGGTAGGTAGTGTATGTCGTGATGATAAGTTCTGTCGTATAATAATGTAGAGATAACAATGAGAAAGAAGACTTGGTAGGTAATGTATGTTGTGATGATAAATTCTGATGAACGAGTGCTAATCCAAGATCTTGCAAATATAATCTACATTTGAGGTTTGTTCCTCCTTGTCAGTTTAGATAAACCTGCATCCGTATTGCAGATACTTTTTGTGCTTACATGTCCACCAGTGCCAAACAAAATCACTGTTCATATCTTAGTTTGACGCTTTGCTTAATATGTTCTTACAACTTTGTTATAACAATCGTCTACAATCTCCATTGTTGCACTGTAGAAATTAACTGTGTTAGGTTCTGGACCAATCTTTTAATATAAGTTTATAAGTCTTCCCTTTCTTTGATCAATATGAGATAATGACATTATCATCATGGTATCTTGAGAACCGAATAAACTGCTGCTGCTGTTTTTCATTTCAGGAATTTTCACATATTGTTTCTTCTTTTCAAACCCTTAGTTGCAGTACTACACGTTTACCGTGTTTTCGTCCTGCTGCTTCACCATTCCAAGGGTAACATATGAAACAAGCATTTTATCAACGGTGACAGTCAATAACACACTGAACGTCAGTGGAAGTCTTTGATCCATTACTGTATCCCGAAAATCTAATGGCTGTCAAATTCTCATCTCATGGCAGTTTCTGGAGTTTAAAAGAACCCATCATAAAGGGGACTTCCTTTGAAATTTTGAAGAAATTTCTGAGACATTGTAAATCTACATATTTACCCAACATAGTGGTATCCCATGAACTTCTTAGAGACTCACCTCAATATTTATACAGGCCAGCTGAAAGGTGCATTCGATAAAAACTTAAATTCTGTAAAACGAGAAAATTATTTAAAATTTTATTTTCAGTTTGTAAGATGTGTTAAGATGAGGCTGCTTGTAGCGCCGCCCACATAAGTGACGTCACTTTTACGTCACGGGCTATCCTTATATTTTCCTTCCGCTGTGAATCAGTTGCAATGAAGATACGAAACCACGCTGATTATCATTTCCTGAGCCTGCCTAGCTTTAGATCCAACGTGGCACAGTGAATGAAAAGAAAAAGAGGATCTATAGTAATAACCGTGGCACAGCATGGTCCCACTACCGGGACGACCCTCATTTGCATCCCCTAGGGGTAGGATTGCAAGGACAGGAACCTCAGGAACAGGCATCAGGATATTGCCGGCTTCCATACTGCAGGCTCACCACGTGTTACAAACCCAGCAACAAGCCATCCCAAATCTTCAGGCTGAGATAACAGCGTTGTCACTCCAGGGTAGCAATGTTCCCCAACCAAGGATCCTTTCATCAGCGGCTCTGGAAAAGTGCGAGCCTTAGGTGTCCCCTACAGCCTTCAGGTCTTGGAAACAGTCAATGGAGTGTTGGTTGCAGCTATGCAAGTTGAAACCAAATGAGGCAGTTCATCACATAAGGCTGCATTGTGTTCCGATATTGCAACGTGCCCTCGATTCTAGGTACACTGACGCCCAGTGGAGTGCCCTGTCTACTGAAGGGGCATTCAATACTGTTAAGCCAATGGTAGTAAAAGCTTTTAATCAAGCAGTGCAGTGGCTAGAGTTTTTTATTTGGCCCAAGAGCCTAGTGAGTCCTTCAATGATTATTTTATTAAGTGTACGCAAAAGGCTACTGATTGTGCAGTCACATGTCCTAATTGCAATCGTGATTTATCTGAATATATGCTTTTGCATAAGCTCATGGTAGGCCTAAGTGATAAAGTGCTCAAAGGATAAGTATTTCAATCATGCAATAATATTCGTGATATCGACTCCCTCAGAGTCATGTGCAGTGCATTCAAGGCCGCCCGTGACGACGCCCTTCGTAATAGGGCATGGCTTAGCTGCTCCCCTAGAGCAGCTGCTGCCGGTGTGTTTGAGGAGAAACCCGAGGTGGAGGTGGTAGCCACCCTTAGAAATTGTGACAGGAGCACCCCTGTAAAAATACAATCGCGCCCCTGTGATAATTGTGGTACTTGTCATACCCCTGGGTATTCCTCATGTCCAACAAGAAAAATTACATGTCACGGGTGCGGTAAAATCGGTCACCTCAAGAAGCGTTGTAGAGGGCGGAGCGCCAGGAAAAACGTTAGTGGTCTGGCAGCGGAGATGGAGAGTGGTCCTGTGTACAAGCGGTGCCAGACACTGGTGCCCAGGTTTGTGTTGGGGGACCCGCTATTCTTGCGACGTTGAACATAAAACCAGCTAAGTTGAGGTTGAAGGGAGGATTGCGAGACTTTGCCAACCTGCATTTGAAGTGTTTAGGGTTGACCTCTTGTACCATAGAATACAAGGGGAGGCACCCAACCTGGGAAGTATACTTTGTAAAGTCCTCCATTGATTTTTAATCATCCCTGGATGCTTGCAAGAAACTTGGTCTTGTGCCAGAAACGTTTCCAAACCAAGCCCCCTTCACAGACTCTGCCCCCACAGCAGCAAGTGTAACCCTTACATTAGCTGAAGCAACCGATCAACCTGCGAGACCGTCGGCCATTCCGTTTCCCCCTAGTGAGGAGAATATTACCATATTAGAAAACTGGTTATTAGTCCATTTTTCAAGTTTGACTTTCAATACCGAGAGAGAACCCCTCCCGGTAATGGATGGGGAACCCCACCTTATCCACTTATTACCTGACAGTTCCTTACACCTGCCACACACCTGTGTCAGTACCTAACTACTGAGAAAAGAGGTGAAAGCCCAGTTGGAGGAGGACGTCAAGAGAGGGATCTTACAAAGAGCTCTCCCTGGAGAGCCCACAGAATGGTGTTCATGTATGGTGGTCGTGGCCAAGAAATCGAGGCAACCAAGGCGTACGGTTGACTATGAAAAACTCAACGCAAGTTGTAGAAGGGAGACGTACCATACCCCTACGCCCTCTGATATGGTATCTAACATTCCCCTTTGCTCATACAAGAATGTGGCCGACACCTATTGGGGACTTCAACAGGTAGAACTGGACAAGGAAAGCATACCCCTAACCACATTCATCACACCTTGGGGCAGGTACCAATACCGAAGGACACCAATGGGACATTGTTCTGCCTCTGACGCATATACACACCATTTTGATGATGCCATTCAAGAAGTACCCAGGAAGTTTAAGTGTGTGGACGACACACTTCTTTATGATTCGAGCGTAGAAGGCACCTTTTGGCATGCGTATGACTTCCTCGCAGTATGTGCATGTAAAGGCATCACTTTGAAACCAGAAAAATTCAAGTTCTGCAAGAGAGAAGTGGAATTCATCGAGTTTGACGTCTGTTGGGACTCCTACAAGCCTTCAGAAGATTGTTTGTCTGCCATCAAAAGTTTTTTTATTCCCCAAAAGCCCACAATATCTGACATCAGATCATGGTATGGTTATGTCAATCAGCTAGCCCCCTTCCTGACAACAGCGCCCATCATGACCCACTTTAGAGACCTACTGAAGAAGCTCTCAGGTGAACAGGTCTATTGGGATGAGCATCTTCAGGAGAAGTTTCATCAAGTGCAAGACATCGTCTGCAAGTTGGCCAAAGACAGCCTCACCTACTACGACAAGTTGCGGCCGACTGTTGCAGTCACTGACTGGAATAAGGAGGGCGTGGGCTTCATCATTCTCCAACAATAGTGCAGTTGTACCTCCATCGAAACCCCTTTCTGTTGTAGAGATGGTTGGAGAATAGCGCTTTGTGGCAGTCGTTTCCTCATGCCCGCCGAGATTGGGTATGCAGCTCTGAAGGGGGAAGCCCTTGTGGTGGCTTGGTGCTTAAAAAAGGCACAATTATTCTTAGTGGGCTGCCCTAACTTAACCATTCTCACGGACCACCACCCTTTAGTCAAGTTATTGGCAATAGAAGCCTCGGCAATATTACCAACCCCAGACTATTTAGATTAAAGGAGAAAACATTATTGTATAATTTCAACGTTAAATACCTACCAGGCAAGAGAAATCATGCTGCTGAAAACGGGTCGTGTGAATCGGCCTTTACTCGCTAACCGTCACACGTTTACCAAATTATATTTCCCTTTACTATTTGGCTAACCTTTTGTTTACAGAATAAACATGTGTTTCATTTGTTTTTGTAATTTATTATTATTATCATTATTATTATTATTATTGTAAAGCTAAGCTACAGCCCTAGTTGGAAAAGCAGGATGATACAAGCCCAATGGCTCCAACAGAAAAAATTAACCAAGTGAGGAAAGGAAATACGAAAACAAATAAGATACAAGAGAAGTAATGAACAATTAAAATAGAATATTTTAAGAACAGTAACAGCATTAAATTAGATCATTCTTAAATAAACTATAAAATCTTCAGAAAACAAGAGGAAGAGAAACGCGATAGAATACTTTACCCTCATGCAAGAGAATTCTAACCCAAGACAATGGAGCACCTTGGTACAGAGGCGATGGCACTACCCAAGATGAGAACAATGGTTTCATTTTGTAGTGTCCTAGAAGAGCTGCGCCCCATAACTAGAGTCTTTCCTACCCTTACCAGGAGGAAAGTAATCACTGAACAATTACAATGGCAGTAGTTAACCCACTAACTACAAACCGTAGAATCTTGGCCTAAAATGTTTAGTCACAACAAGCACGCTTAAAACGTTTCTTCTAAATATAGAAAGCTGAGATGTACTAAATATACCAGTCTGTATCAAAGCAGATTTCGAAATCAATGGCCATTATAACATTCCGTGTGATTGGATTGACCTTCGAATATCAATCACCCTGAAGGTGGACTTTCTTGGTAAATAAACTGGTCTGATCCGGATCGGATGCTTCTAGTTTCAAAGATTCTTTTAAGTGAAGTTATTGTATTCATTCATTTTTATTTGGTTAAGTTATTACGGTATACTAGTTATTCATTTGTAATTTCATACATAACACACACAGACATATATATATATATATATATATATATATATATATATATATATATATATATATATATATATATATATATATATATATATATATATGTGTGTGTGTGTATGTATGTATGTATGTATATAAAACAGCAAATTACTTTTCCTCTGTGAAACGACTATCCAGTTTTTTTTTTCTCAGATAATAACAAAACATATTAGGAAAATTTATTAAGCTTGTATAAGGTATAAGGAATAATAATATCAAGCTGACATCAAGTTACGAAAGGTCAAAATTTACGAATAGCAGAATGCCATGGATACTCATACCAGCCATAATCGCGCGCACACACACACACACACACACACACACACACACACACACATATATATATATATATATATATATATATATATATATATATATACACATATATATATAATCAACAGCTCGCTAGTCCACTACAGGAGAAAGGCACAGACGTCATCTGTTCCCTAATTTGCAATTTGCCTTTTGTAAAGGCTCTGGAGCATGGGATCCTTTTCCTACAATCTCCAATGCTATACAGAAATCCCTTGATTGTGGTCAGGAAGTTCGTATGATTGGCCTTGATTTTAGTTCTGCCTTTGACCGTGTTGGTCATGGGGCCTATGTTTTCGAACTCAAACAGTTGGGAGTGGGTGGGCCTTTTCTTAACATCATTATTGAATCTTTAAGTAATAGGTCGCAAAGAGCTGTCGTTAATGGGGACCATAGTGAGTATATAAATGTGTTGTCTTGTGTTCCCCAAGGTAGTTTTCTTGGCCCATTACTTTTCATACTATATTCACATGGCATGTGGTTTGCTTAGAAAACAAGCTTGTTACATATGCAGATGATGCTACTATTTTTAACTTGATTCCATCTCCCGAATATAAATCTGCCGTTGCTGAATCCCTTGATAGAGATCTAGCTATTATTAGTGCATGGTGCAAATTATGAGGCATTAAGTTGAATCCTACCAAACTCAGAGTATGATTGTAAGTAGGTCGAGGACAGTGGCTCCTCAACCTCTGGATCTCAACATTGATAATGTTTCTTTATCTCTGTATGACTTTTAAAATTTTAGGTATGATTCCTGATAGGAAATTTACTTTAAAGAAACACAGCCGGTCTGTCTCTCTAATTGCATAAAAAATGGCTTACCGAGAAAGTATTTTAAAACTTTTGGTGATCCATCTATCTTGAAGAAGTAGAAGAGACTCTTTAGCTATGGTAAGCAGCTCTTCTAGGAGAAGGACGCTCCAAAATCAAACCATTGTTTTCTAGTCTTGGGTAGTGCCATAGCCTCTGTACCATTGTCTTCCACTATCTTGAAGTTCTCTTGCTTGAGGGTACACTCTGGCACACTGTTCTGTCTTACTTATGTTCCTCTTGTTTTGTTGAAGTTTTTATAGTTTATATAGGAGATATTTATTTTAATGTTACTGTTCTTAAAATATTTTATTTTTCCTTGTTTTCTTTCCTCACTGGGCTATTTTCCCTGTTGGAGCCCCTGGGATTATAGCTTTCTGCTTTTCCCACTAGGGTTGTAGCTTAACAATTGATAATAATAATAATAATAATAATAATAATAATAATAAAATAATAATAATAATAATAATATTCTGTAATTTTATCACTATCTCTTTTGTTGATAATTTTCTATTTTCATCCTTTAAAGCAAACATGCATATGTGTATGTATACAACCTGCACATCTATAGTAGATCTGACATCAAGTGTAATCCATGTAAACACTTATCATTACAAATATGGAATGTGGCTGATATAAATACTTAGAAACTGAAAAGGCCTAACATGAGAGGATAAAGGGATTTCTGTAGATTACAGTATTAGAGATCGTATGAAGGACATTACATGCTCCAGGGCCTTAGCGAAAGTCAAACTGAAAACTTGGGTACAGATGATTACCTTTAGCATACATATCAAGACATTTTCTCAAAAGACGTCTAAAAAACTTAAGATATCAAGGGATTTATGGAAACTGGGCGGTAATTAGCAGGGCTAGAGCTACTTCAAACATGTTTACCTAAAGGAGTAATATTACCAATTCTCTAACAAGTGTAAAAAGAGCCTCTTCTTACATACCTGAAAATAAATAACAGATAACGTAGGAGCTAAGAAATCAGAGGTCTTTATAAAAAAAGAGGAAAAGGGCATTTTGGTCTACACTTCCATATATAAGCAGCAAGGTCTAGTAAAAGTGTTTAAATTTCCTGGGACCGACAGCTAGATTAGTTTGTTTAGCTTCAGGAAAAAGGAATGAAGATTGACTTTCTCATTACACTGCTTACTGTCATATACATCAGCCAAAAGAATTGCATTTTCATTTGGGCAATGAGGGAAAAAGCCATCTGATTGAAACAAAGGAAGAACTGTTGCATCTATACCAAAGAGTGCAGATTTAAGGGTAGCTTACCATTTATGTTCCTGGGTTATACCAGAAAGGGTTTCTTTTATGGTGAAATTGTAGCTTATTCCTTTTCAGCAAAAGCGTAAACTCTCTGAGCAATACCACTTGATCTAGGTATTCCAAGGCAAATATGATCTACTACCTCCTGTTTCTCCAAATATACACATCTACAGTCATCCTTGATCCAGGATTTGGCTTTCACTCATTACTTAAGCACACGAGAAGGGATATACCTATCAGTTATTTTGACTGGATTTTCATTTTCATTTAAGAGAACAACGGGTTCAACCTCTTCCTATAATTGTGACCAATTTAAGTACAAATGATCACTCAAAAGTTCATTCTAGTCTGCTTGAGATTTGATATAGATTTTACAAGAGAATGATACATTAGGAACAACATGTTTTGTCTTAATTACTCATAAAACCAAGACATGATCAGACGTCTCGAATGGAGGACTTTTAGTGTTAAAACACCAGGGGAAACAGTGCATACTAAGTCCCAGCAGTTACCAGACTTGTGAGTAGCATCACTTATTATCTGCTCACAGTTTGATTGACACGTAAAGTGAAAAGGAGGAACAATATCCAACCACTCCATATGAGGAGCATTGAAATCATCAACAAATACAAAATAAGTATTTCTATCATCTTATCTCATATCTATAGTGGTAAGAAGACGATAGAATCATCAAAGTCACATGTCAAATATATGGAACACAAATAAAAGTTGTCATAACTGACACAAACTGTTATGACCTGAATCTCGTGACATCATTAGTCACAGTAGGGCTTATAAGAAGCAGGGTACTCCGTCCTAACATACACTGCCACCCCCTTGCCCTAGGAATGACCTCTAGTTTCAAAATTATTGGTTTCTTAAGACCTGGGGTAAGCAGATTAAGAAGAGTGCTTCTTTTTTTTTTAGATTTTTTTTTTTTTATCGTAATAGAATATCGTAGTGTTTTGAGACCACGAATATTTCAATACATTAGACGATAGTGACGGAATCTGGGACGCACTGGTCCTGGATTTTTATTTATATCTTCAGACGGGTGGAAAATTGAAAACAATAATAAGATTTCATCATACTTATTAACAAACAAAATGATAATGAGGATAAAACAATATGGACAAGATTGTATGTAGAGAAAAGACAACGGCAGCTCATAGACTAAAAGATAAAATGGCCCGATCGTGATTCTGAATTTTTTTATTGAACCTGATATTAGGTTCAACTTTCAATTCTACTTTACCCTGCATCTAAAGAATTGGATGTCGTCTAATGCCCTGGTTGTTGCTTTCAAAGACTTTGATGTTCGCTTCATGCTTTATTTTATTTTATTTCTTATCTATTTTTTTTTTTTTTTTTTTTTTTTTTTTTTTTTTTTTTTTTTTTAAGAATACTTGAAATGTCTCTGAATCACAATCCGTGGATCGGCGTTCGAGCCCCGCCAAAGTCTAATAGGTTTTATTAGTGTCCTCAACGACAAGAGTCAATATAACACGTAAGGTGGGACGATTAAAGCCATACTGTAAACTGTGGGATGTGTTGATATGCCTACTTTCTAAGTCATCAGCAGCCATTACCTGGACTTCCCTGATCCAAGTATGGTTCGAGAGGGATTTAAGTGCTGATCATATGTAGGCTACATATAACGATTATCTCTATAAAATTATTAAGTCCATCGTCTCTGTCATTCCTGAGCGATCTTTAAACTCTTAAGACCTTTAAAAATCAAGTTACTTCCCCGAGAAGTAAGCAAATTGTTGCATTGCACTCTACTCAAGTTTTCAAGCAAATTCTATACATTCGCTTTACCCATTTAAAGTATGAGGATCAGCAACATAGAGTTTCCATTCACTGAACCAAATAACTCAAAGTTTTGGTTTAATTTTTCCTGATAGATGCCTGAGGATTTCCCGTATATCTATTTCTGTAAGCCGAATTTATCAATGAGCTTCCGGTCTCCTTTATCGGATGAACCTCTAAACGTTTGCTTGCTACTTATTTTCAGTACCAGTACCCACATCCTGCGAGGTATTACAGTTTTCCAATGTCTAGTACAGTGTTTGTCATTTTCTTTATTGTATAACGTTAGAATAGTCTTTCGAATTGAGCTCTCGCTTTAATCCTGTACAGTACATGTATGAGAGACTTGAATTGTGCTTGAAAACTCATGAAAAGAGATTAATCAGAGCCATAATTGAAGATCAATTGCAGATACCTATAGAAAGTGCTGGAGCAGCAGTATAGATTGTTATTATTATTATTATTATTATTATTATTATTATTATTATTATTATTATTGTAAAACTAATATAGAATTAAAAGAGGGGAAATAAGAAACTGGGGAAAAGGACACTGGAAAAAAAGAAATTATGGAAACGATAGAGGAAACAATTGAAGATAAAAAGGGATGTGGAAATCGAGATTAATAAAAGGAAATGGTCCACAGAAATGGATATGGATAACGGATAAGGTAATCCTTATAATGAAAGCAAGGTTGAACATGCTCAAGCTAAATGAGAATTTTAAAATACATAGATACTGTCTGTGACCTATGCAAAGAGGAAGATAATACAGAACATTTATTTTCATGACCAAAACTGGAAAAGTTAAGAAAACAAGATAGAGCAAGATATGAGTGGATTTGTTGCAAAATCCCAGCAGAGAGAGGGTGGGATACAGAAGTCTGTCCCTGAATCTGAAAGAAGATTTTAAAAATACCACAATGGGTTGCCAATACTGACAACATGGTATTATCCCAAATAATTTAAAAGAAGAATGGGATGAAATCAGAACTTGAATATTTCATTAAGACTATTGTTTGCGGTTACAGGAAAAAAACTCAATTATAATACTGAGTATAAGCTTAGACACTTTGCACTTATTTGTTAATTTATAGAGTGCCCGCAAACTCATTTTGCGTACTGCGCAGTTAGAAACCAAGGGAACCCATAACCATGAATGTAATGGTTGTGTTAAAGAAACAAACAATGGATGAATCATTCGCTTCTTATTCCATTCATTCTCACAAGGTCAGCGGTTGGTTCATTCACCGATACCAACGTTTGATAAACTGTTATTCTTCGACGCAGTCACTCACTCAGCAATTCTGCAGGCACGGAATGTAATAGAAAGCGCATTGTGAAAGCATCCTTCACTCGCACATAAAGGTGACTTTGCTTGATAAATAGCGTATTACAGTAGTACTATTTAGTGTGTTGATGCATTTACTGTATATTTCAATCTATGTCTCATATAGTTTATCCTGTAGGCCTATATGAAAGATTTGTTTTAATGTTGTTACTGTTCTTAAGTTATTTTATTTTTAGTTGTTCATTACTTCTCTCGTAGTTTATTTATTGTCTTATATTCTTTCCTCATTGAGCTATTCTATCCTGTGTTTCCAACTAGGGTTGTAGCTTAGTTAACAACAACAACAACAACAATAATAATAATAATAATAATAATAATAATAATAATAATAATAATAATAATAATAATAATAATAATCTCTCAAACGGAAAGAAAGGAGTACTTAATGAAAGTGATTTATTCAAGCCCTGAAAACTGTATTTGATATCATCAATATCCTAGGTGTGCTAATCTAATGTTTCTATAATGAAATGGAATATGCTCAAATTTACGAAGTCTTCCAATGGCAATGTGTCACGGATGAAAGTATCAACAAAAGAGCAATTCCAGAAAAGCGATAACTCTATTCTTAAGAAAAAAATCGTGCGGAAATTTAATTAATTCTGTTACTGGAGTTTCGTGTGGTCGTTACCCCTGGATTGCTATTTTCTTCCGTAAGATTCAATGGATTTTGTATTGTTCAGAAATAAGTTATGACCACCTTTGTAGCAATAAATTAAAGTAGCTTTTGCTATTTGACTAGCAATTAGTCTTCATGCTTCCCTTACGGTGAAATTTACATCTCAAACCAAAATCAAATCCAAACTGAAATGTAGTTTTAGAATATATTAATAGTAGTATTGATATCGTACGTAAGTGATGAAAACCGGGATCACCATTAAATCTCCCAGTTTTTATCAGTTATAATCAAGAAAAACATCAATGCAGATGAATTTTCCTATGATAATATAGGTCAGTGTACCAAGATCTACCTAGAATGTATTATAAAAAGATAAGATAAACCCGACTTACAACTGTTTGATAATAAATATTGATAGTTATGCAATGACGGAGGCATTCATCTCTAAAAATCATGGAATCAAACTACTATCTCATATTCATCATTTTACTCAATTTATATATATATATATATATATATATATATATATATATATATATATATATATGTATATATATATATATATATATATATATATATATATATATATATATATATATTTACATATATATATATATATATATATATATACATATATACACACATATATATTCACACATAAATATACACATATATATATATACACATATATGTATCTGATGTAATATACTAAAATTCCGAGAGCTACAGCTGTAACAACCATTAAACAGTGTCTATAAATAAAGACAAACTTATGGAATTATTTTTTTTTTCAACCGGGACCATCTAGATTTAGTTGAATAAACTCTTCAAACGATTAATATAGTCAAATGAAATCATTTAATGGAATACTAACTACAAAAGAAGAGTGATACAGAAATTGATATGGTCGAAGCAACTTTTAGCAATACAAGAGTTCTGTACCAACCGTGTGTCACATGATCGTACATAATTCATTTTGTATATATTATGCTTGTATCTTCGCTCTTCCCTCGCACTAAAAAGAACCAGAATAAACATGTCTGCGTTTCTCCTATGTAACATTGTCTGTTTCTCGAACATGTAATATCCTGTTGCCTTGAGGTTTTGTATATAAAGGAGAGTGTTCTATAATAAATAAACTCAGTTGCTTTCACACTGCCTTTGAGTTCACAACCTTCTCTCGGCCCGTCACAGTTCTTATGAAGAATAACACTTGCTTCCAAATTCAGGCATGTGTTCATGACATGGTATCATGTAGCACAGTATCCTTATGCTGTTGTAGTACCATTTATCCTTTGTGCCATATCTTCATTGATAATGTTTTTCTACCGATATCTGTATTATACTTATATTTCTATGTTTTGCCTTCTTTTTTTCGGAAGAGGCTCAATTTCAATCTTCCTTCAAATGAAACCGTTCAAACTTTATTATATGCCTCTGCTACACGCTCTTCGACCAAAATTAACCTTAAAAATAATATTTGCTTCTAATCTCTTTTGATACTTGGAACACAAGATCGAACTTTAAACTTTTAAGATTCTAAGGTGTGTGATAAGGTCTTGACTTAAATGTCTGTTAGCTAAACTACCCAATCATGATTGCATTCCATACTATATACTCACGCAAGATTCTAACTTGGCCTTTCATTATTTTTAATACCTAATCGGATACAGGTTTATTTTTCATTTATCAAGGAACCGTTTTCTCCCTTAAGGTTTTCCTTCCCTTCATTCACGACCTCTTTTTACATTCCCCCTTCATTTGTCTAGTCGTTATCAAATAATCATACGCATCCATTAACTTCATTTCCGCTTCAGCACTGTGGAAAGGCTCGCGCTCATCCTTGTTTAATCTTGCATGATGCGTTTGGTGTGGACATAGATGCCAAATTTCATTACTTCCTAGACCTAGACGAAGGCCCTTCCTGTTTCTACTTAATTCTTTTACTGTGCTTCGTTATGTTTTGAGACAACATTAGGCCCTAGGACCTATCTCTTACGAATTTGTGGTGAAGTAATTTATAGCACCATGTCTTGGAATTCAGCGTTATGAAGCTTCATTTGTGGTGGATAACGGGAGGAAGGTGGGCTTTGGCACCCTAGCAGTACCAACCAATCTCGGTTAAATCCCTCGTCAGGCTAGGAGGAGAGAAGAGAAGAAAAGTACCCTTTTGTTCTAATTTTTATATTAGATAACCCCAAAATTGCAGGATGTGCCGTGGTACATAGATAGATGTCTTGGAAGACTCTTCTTGTGTTTTTAAACTTGTCTTCGATGATGGCCGCGCGCT
>NC_090728.1:37146932-37174432 GCF_036898095.1 Palaemon carinicauda
ATAGGGAAGCAATGTGGAGTGTGATGAGGTTATATGGAGTTGGTGGAAGGTTGTTGCAAGCAGTGAAAAGTTTCTACAAAGGTAGTAAAGCATATGTTAGGATAGAAAATGAAGTGAGCGATTGGTTTCTGGTGAGAGTGGGGCTGAGACAGGGATGTGTGATGTCGCCATGGTTGTTTAACTTGTATGTTGATGGAGTGGTGAGAGAGGTGAATGCTCGACTGCTTGGACGAGGATTGAAACTGGTAGACGATAATAACCATGAAGGGGAGGTAAATCAGTTGTTGTTTGCGGATGATACTGTACTGGTTGCAGACGCGGAAGAGAAGCTTGGCTGATTAGTGACAGAATTTGGAAGGGTGTGTGAGAGAAGGAATTTGAGAGTTAATGTGGGTAAGAGTAAGATTATGAGATGTACGAGAAGGGAAGTTGGTGCAAGGTTGAATGTCATGTTGAATGGAGAGTTACTTGAGGAGGTGGATCAGTTTAAGTACTTGGGGTCTGTTGTTGCAGCAATTGGTGGAGTGGAAGCAGATGTACATCAGAGAGTGAATGAAGGATGCAAAGTGTTGGGGGCAGTTAAGGGAGTAGTAAAAAATAGAGGGTTGGACATGAATGTAAAGAGAGTTCTGTATGAGAAAGTGATTGTACCAACTGTGATGTATGGATCGGAGTTGTGGGGAATGAAAGTGATGGAGAGACAGAAATTGAATGTGTTTGAGATGAAGTGTCTAAGGAGTATGGCTGATGTATCTCGAGTAGATAGGGTTAGGAACGAAGTGGTGAGGGTGAGAACGGGTTTAAGAAATGAGTTATTAGCCAGAGTAGATATGAATGTGTTGAGGTGGTTTGGCCATGTTGAGAGAATGGAAAATAGCTGTCTGCTAAAGAAGGTGACGAATGCAAGAGTTGATGGGAAAAGTATAAGAGGAAGGCTAAGGTTTGGGTGGATGGATGGAGTGAAGAAAGCTCTGGGTGATAGGAGGATAGATGTGAGCGAGGCAAGAGAGCGTGCTAGAAAGAGGAATGAATGGCGAGCGATTGTGACGCAGTTCCGGTAGGCCTTGCTACTTCCTCCGGTGCCTTAGATGACCGTGGAGGTAGCAGCAGTAGGGGATTCAGCGTTATGAAGCTTCATCTGTGGTGGATAACGGGGGAGGGTGGGCTGTGGCACCCTAGCCGTACCAGCCGAACTTGGTTGAGTCCCTTGTTAGGCTGGGAGGAACGTAGAGAGGAGAGGTCCCCCTTTTATTTTTCTTTTGTTTGATGTCGGCTACCCCCTAAAATTGGGGGGAGTGCCTTGGTATGTATATATATATATATATATATATATATATATATATATATATATATATATATACTGTATATATATATATATATATATATATATATATATATATATATCTATATATATACACGAGTATATATATATATATATATATATATATATATATATATATATGTATATATATATATATTTATATATATATATATATATATATATATATATATATATATATATATATATATATATACAGTATATATATACACACGAGTATATATCTATTTACATATATATATATATATATATATATATATATACATATACAGTATGTGTGTGTAGGTGTGTGTATGTATGTATGTATAGATAGATAGAGAGATAATTTAATTAGATAGATATTGGTAGGCTTTATTGTAATATAATCAAGTTACAGAACATAAAATAAATTGTTAATTATTTCTGGCTATTCATAATGGAAAAATATTCCTTGTCCAATAAGAGACACAATGAACCAAAACAATGTGCCTCTGTGAACTATTTCATTAGGCTATACTTGATTTATTAGGTTTCGGAATGAATGGCCACGATTTTTGTTTGTTTGTTTAGGAGTCAAAGGATTGATGCTATATTAAAAACTTGAGTAGTAGAAATATGGGTAATTATTCTGGACATAGGATTAATTACATAAGAGTATAAGAAGATATCATACACTCAAAGGTTAATAAGAAAAAACTTGTTATCATAAAGTTTTTTTTTTTTTTTTTTTGTACATTGAATAGAATCAGCAGATTACAGTAACAAGATTTCTTCCGTGGTTCATTTTGCAATCAAAGATCCTCTTCATAAAAAGATTCTCTCTCTCTCTCTCTCTCTCTCTCTCTCTCTCTCTCTCTCTCTCTCTCTCCCTCTCTCTCTCTCTCTCTCTCTCTCTCTCTCTCTCTCTCACACGAATGAGAGAAATATTATAGATTCAAATCAACGAGCAAAAATGGTTCCTAATCTATACGAATCTGAGAATGATAATAAACAATATCCCACTGGTCTTTGAAGAGATCGATTGTTGAACTTTCATTAGTAAACAACAGAGGATTGTCCCGAAGACGTTCCTTGCATATTACTCTCCAAGTTCAAGGGCTAACATGAGATAAGCAGTTCTAAGCCATCAGAAAATAGCAGATGACAACATCAGTGCTATAAATTGGTAGTTGTTAGCCCTGTTATATTTAACCATGGTTGCAAGAGTTAGTTCCTGGTTCCTCGTTGCTCTCTCCAAAACAAAGTGATTGTGGGCACACTACTAGAAGAGTAGGTTACAAAGCTCTGCAATCTGCAGAAAATTTATTGCCATCAATTACCTCCTACACAGACAGAACAGCTTGTATATTTTTACTTCTAACTTCCAGAGCCTGTCTAATATATCGGGCAACTCGCTTAGTTGGTGTTTCGAACTTCCCTAATTTTATGCCATTGCTTCAAAATTTTCTTAATTCCTTACAGCTAAACATACGCTCAGTAGTATCATCTGCCTCACTACACAACACACGAAGCCTATCCTTTTCATTCCTATTTCTATAATGTTCTTATAAAAAATTAGACGGTGCTTTAGTAGTACTGGTTTCTCACTATGGATCTTCTGGGTACAAGGAACAAAATAATCTCCACTTGAACTTTTCAAGGTCAAAAGTTAAAAATAACACGAGGTTACCGACACAAAGACTGAATATTAAAGACAAAATTACAAATAGTGTTTTATTCCATACTCAGCGCTAACAGAATATTCATAGTTATGACTTACATTATAGTAAACAATTTCACATTCATATGTTGGTCATTTTCATTTAAGTTTAAACATATTTGTACTATCAAAATGTGATTTTTTCCTATAATTATACTCGCATCTTCTTCATAGTATATACAGACTAATTTCTATTTTAATATTTGCCATGATATTAACCAACACAATATTTTCACTTATTTATCGAATGTTGCACGTTGTTACAAATAAGCATCTCAACACAGTAACGCGCCAGTGATGTGGGTTACGTCGAGACTAACCTACTTTTTACCTCTGTGAAAACATTTCGCTCCCATACTGTTAAGATAGAAAGAAAAGTAAACATTCTAAGACATGATTTTCCATTCTAGAATCTGCACCAGCCACCCGAATTCTTCTGAAACATTTGAGAGAAAATGATAACTAAAAGAGAAGCAGTAGCACTCCTGTGATGTAAGTCAATCGATCCCAGTCCACCTCACGCACGCAATCTGCTTGCCAGAGATTTCTCGAGAAAGTAAGTTACTACTAGAACGTTCAGCGAGTTACGTCAGATGCCGCGTAATTGAGAAGGTACGACTAAAGGAAAAAAAAAAAAAAAAAAAAGAGAGAGAGAGAGAGAGAGAGAGAGAGAAAGAAAAAAAGGTCGCGCGCACAGTTTCTCGTAAATTATGTGTATACGGCTTCGTGATTTACCCTGCTTATATTTTGATACGTTACATGAAATAGATATACATCTAAATATTATAATTCATCTAAGTACAGTATATATACTTATATATATATATATATATATATATATATATATATATATATATATATATATACATATATATATATATATATATATATACACACACACATTTATATTTATAGACATACATACATACATACATACATACATACATATATATATATATATATATATATATATATATACATGTGTGTAAGTATATGTATATATCCACACATTTATATGCATACAATGTAAATAAATAAACATATATACAGTATATATATATATATATATATATATATATATATATATATATATGTATATGTATATATATATATATATATATATATATATATATATATATATTTATTTATAAACTAAATCAAAGGTAAAGAACGAACTTTAATGTGTATACACACCACACACACACTCATATATATATATATATATATATATATATATATATATATATATATATATATATATATATATATAGTATTTAGCAAGGTGGGAAGTTCCATCCTGTTATGACTGCTTGCATTCGGCTGTTACTGATTAGATGTGCTAGAAATGAAAACTTGCATATGAAAAGTTATTTCTTGTTGTATTGGCTCCACTGTGCGTTTGTTGTCTTTGGCTACACAAAATTGCGGCCTGCTGACATTAGACACTGCTGATAACTGAATCTTTTCCGAACGACCTTGACAAGTATACCTTCCCAAGATGGCTGTCTCCACGCTTGCGAGCTAGGTTCACGCGGCTTCTAGTGGGAGGATATCTTTGGCTACACTGCATATCAAAATAATGTTACGTTTAGTTAGAAAAGGGCACAGTTATCTCAAGAATAATGCATTTATTACGATGACGGCAAACAAGTGTATCACTGATATTGTTTTGGTTCAAGGTCCACAAGAACGGTCATGGTTGTAATAGCTCGCTTACAGGTACGGTGGTGATTCAGGGAAAATACGAAGGTAAACTGCCTACCTTTCATTGGTATGTAACTACGTCATGCAAGTAACAACGAAATCAAAATTTATTTTCAGAAACGAACTATTCCGGACCTGAATGTGAATGAGGCTCAGCATCATATCGCAATGATTCATAAATCATTTCATAGTCAGATAATACGAAAAGGAAGAAGAGAGTCAGAGTAAATCATCTGTGGATGCCACGACCATATTACTCTTGAAAATTCGCACTTATCGAAGACTTTCTAGCGGACAGTGCATGGCTTATCAAGTTCTTGATAAGTTATCAAAAGTTATCGATTATGAGTGCGTGCACTTAAAGGACGTTTAATGAATAACTAATCTGTGATTATTCTCGTGTGCTGGAGTATATAAATAGATTAGAAGTGAGAGTCTCCAATGAAGAGGGTGTCGATGCATTTTATCATCGCAGTATATCAAACCTTTTTCACCTTAAAATTTTTGTGCTTTTTATCCACTGCTCTTCATTGCTGATTCTAAAAATTCACAGGTTAGGTTAGCTGATTTAGTTCATGATTTTTTTTTTTTTTTTTTTTTTTTTTTTTTTTTTGCAAACTTGTTCAGTTAGTTTTTACCAACGAACTTCTGCTAGAACTTTTCATTGCTTAATTTTCTGACTAGTTTACTCCGAGTGTCTGTCTGGCGAGGAAAGACTCACCTACCTTGACATACGCATCATTCATTCCTTATGTCATTGCTTTTCAGTTGTTTATCTCATTTATGCCGATGGTAATGCCATGTAGCCAGGAGAAAAATATATAATGGTTCTCATCGTTTTTTTATTAATTCTTCATTCCAATTGTTTCTTGATCATCACCATCATCTCCTTTTACGCCTTGAGATACGCATCATTCACTCCTTATGTCATTGCTTTTCAGTTGTTTATCTCATTTATGCCGATGTTAATGCCGTGTAGCCAGGAGAAAAGTATATTATGGTTCTCGTTGTTTTTTATTCATTCTTCATTCCAAATGTTACTTGATCATCATCATCTCGTCTTGCATCTATTGACGCAAAGAGCATCGGTTAGATTTCGCTAGTCGTCTCTATCTTGAGCTTTTAATTCAATACTTCTCCATTCATTATTTCCTACTTCGCGCTTCATAGCGCTCAGCCATATAGGCTTGGATATTGCAACTCTTCTAGTGCGAAGAGCATGGCCAAACCATCTCCATCTACCCCTGATCCTGATCTCATCCACATATGGCACTCGAGTAATCTCTCTTATGGTTTCATTTCTAATTATTACAGTGATGGTCACACCTGACTGAATGCAAAGTTGCAAACCAAGAATTTAAGCTGACATTTTGCACCAATTTGCTAATCTTGGGAAATGTTATGTTCACATGTGTCATTTTAGTATTACAAGTAAATATTATCTTAGTATTATGCCTTTTTTTGAAACTTTGGTAGATCAGCAGTGCAATTTTGTTCGTCTATCAGATGTATTGAATTTTATCAATGTGTTAGTGAACATTTTTAATAAACAATATGACAATTACGCCTCGTCTAGATAATTTTTTTTTATTATATGTTCATTTATTGATCCTCATATTTCATAAATATGCTAAGTGAGTAATGCTTCATACAAAATCCAAAAAAATTTATATTTTAAGAATATGGGGATGTCACAATATGAGGACAGCTTACTCCCAGTGTGGGGTTACTACGATGGAAGTGAAGGAGGAATTGATATGAAGACAGTTCTCGAACAATAACTTTATTTAGAGACAATACAGGTATTTATAGGCCCCCAAGGGGTCACATAAGCGTGTTAATTGCATGTTTACATTCAACAGTTTTTATCAATAAGGTTCACATTGGCATAGAAATAGATATATTAATAAAGGGATTATAATAGAGTTTAAATTAGCTTGTCATATTCAACAACTTTTTGACCTGGAGTTCGATGTTGGTTGCAATGTAAAAGAAAATGTCGATAGGGCATGTTTCTTTATTTGTATGTGGGTTGTTTGCTGCACATATATTACATAGCTCCCCCACTGAAGCAGATATGCATGTGAAAGAGGGGATCTTCCCTAGAGAGTATTATTGTTGGCAAGTTGTCTTGCAGGAAATAGGTGGTCAATGGTGACCCAATCCTCTTTACCACGAACGTTGCAGAGGAAAGCTTTTGAAGTATGGCAAAGAATGTCCCCGCACATGGGAGCATAAGCGGTGGCTTACACGATTTGTGCGCATAAAGACGTGTGTTGCAGTCTGTAGG
Source organism: Palaemon carinicauda (assembly GCF_036898095.1). Lineage (NCBI taxonomy): Eukaryota > Metazoa > Arthropoda > Malacostraca > Decapoda > Palaemonidae > Palaemon > Palaemon carinicauda. Next base: position 37,153,944 of record NC_090728.1, read on the forward strand.
TCTTTTGGTATGTGTTGTAAGTCTGATAGCTGTGGTTAAGTTTCTCCACCATGAGGCATAGGTGCTGAAGGATATCAGAAGTGGTGGCAGACGGAAAATATTCTGCAGGGATGACCAATAGATTGCTATGTTCATTTTCAAATACTGACACATCAATGGTGTCAATGGGAGTGGTCCTCAGTCCGAGGAGGACCCAGCTAAGGTATCAAAGCTGCTTTAAGGGCATGATGGAAATGTTCCACCATTCCGTTGGCTGCAGGGATGTAAGCGGTAGTTTGATGGAGGGTGATGCTGAGATGATACCTTAATGATGTCCAAAGTTGTTAAGTGAAAGTGGCACCCCTGTCAGAAGTAATATCAGCTGGAAAAGTAAGATGCTATAAGCCCAAGGGCTCCAACAGGGAAAATAACCAAGTGAGGAAAGGAAATAAGGAAATAAATAAACGATATACGAAATAATGAAAAATTAAAATGAAATATTTTAAAAACATTAACAACACTAAAACAGATATTTCATATATAAACTATAAAAATAATTATGTAAGCCTGTTCAACATAAAAATATTTGCTGCAAGTTTGAACTTCTGAAGTTCTACCGATTCAACTATTTGATTAGTAAGGTCATTCCATAACTCAGTCACAGCTGAAAAAAATTTCAGGAGTACTGTGTAGTATTGAGTCTCATGATGGAGAAGGTCTGATTATTAGAATTAATTGCATGCCCAGTATTGCGAACAGGATAGAACTGTCTGGGAAGATCTGGATGTAAAGGATGGTCAGAATTATGAAAAATCTTATGCAACATGCATAATGAACTAATTGAACGACGGCGCCAGAAACTAATACCTAGATCAGGATTAAAAATTTAACAAACTGCAAGTTCCTGTCCAACAAATTAAGATGAGAATCAGCAGCTGAAGACCAGACAGGAGAACAATACTCGAAACAAAGTAGAATGAAAGAATTAAAACACTTCTTCAGAATAGATTGATCACCGAAAACCTTAAAAGACTTTCTCAATAAGCCATTTTTGTGTGCAATTGATGAAGACACAGAGCTAATGGGTTTTTCAAAAGTAAATCTGCAGTCTAGAATTACACCTAAAAATTTAAGTCATATAAAGTTAAAGAAACATTATCAATGCTGAAACCTGGATGTTGAGTTGGCACTGTCCTTGACCTACTTACAATTAATACTTTGAGTTATGTTAGAATAAGAATAAAGAAATCTGTTCTAAAATTCAAACATATTTTAAAGAAGCTTTTATAAGATTAAGTGTTAGCTATACAGAAAATAACAGAGGATACGAAATTTGATCAAAAATTTGTAAGGCCGACCTTCTAACAACTGATCGATCATGCATTTTTTCTACTCATGTTATCCGCTACTCATGATTATTTTGTGAATAAAATGGTGGTGTACATTAACACTTGTGTAACAATTAAGAGAGAGAGAGAGAGAGAGAGAGAGAGAGAGAGAGAGAGAGAGAGAGAGAGAGAGAGAGAGAGAGAGAGGTGGGGAATAAATCCATAGCTTAGATTTTAACTCGTACGTGAATGTACACTAACACCTGTGCAACAGAGAGAGAGAGAGAGAGAGAGAGAGAGAGAGAGAGAGAGAGAGAGAGAGAGAGAGAGAAGTGGGGAATAAATCCATAGCTTAGATTTGAACTCGTACGTGAATGTACACTAACACTTGTGTAACACTTGAGAGAGAGAGGAGAGAGAGAGAGAGAGAGAGAGAGAGAGAGAGAGAGAGAGAGAGAGAGAGAGAAGTGGGGAATAAATCCATGGTAGATATGAACTCGTACGTGAGTGTACACTAACACTTGTGTAACAGTTGAGAGAGAGAGAGAGAGAGAGAGAGAGAGAGAGAGAGAGAGAGAGAGAGAGAGAGAGAGAGAGAGAAGTGGGGAATAAATCCATAGATTAAAGAACTCGTACGTGAGTTTGGCTATGCTAAATGACTTTGTCTCTCTTCCGTTAAGTGTGGGAAGCCTTGGAGACACCTTTCAGCTCACACTGCACCTTGTTCAATTTGCTATCTCATGCTAATTGAAAGGGAACTCTCAGAAGTCTTAAAATCTATTCACACAGTTAGATTCAAAAGTTTGTTTATGGTATACGAATTTGATATCCGTCATTATTATCATTTAGTGTAGGAGATTACAGAAAAAATCATGCAAAAATGGCCGCTATCTCGGATTTTCAATTGGCCAATCGGCCATATTTGATTAGTATTACTTGGAGAATAAGTGTGTCAAATTATGTTATTATCATTATTACTTGCTAAGCTACAACCCTAATTGGAAAAGCAGGATGATATAAGCCCAGGGGCTCCAACAGGGAAAATAGCCCAGTGAGGAAAGGAAACAAGAAGATAAGAAAAGTAATTAACAATTAAAATAAAATATTTTAAGAACAGTAACAACACTATACTAAATATTTCATATATAAACCATAAACACTGTAACAAAATAAGAGGAAGAGAAATAAGATAGAATAGTGTACCCAAGTGTACCCTCAAGCAAGAGAACTCTAACCCAAGACAGTGGAAGACCATGGTACAGAGGCTATGGCACTACCCAAGACTAGAGAACAATTGTTTGATTTCGGAGTGTCCTTCTCTTAGAAGAGCTGCTTACCATAGCTAAAGAGTCTCTTCTACCTTTACCAAGAGGAAAGTAGCCACTGAACAATTACAATGCAATAGTTAACCCCTTGAGCAAGGAAGAATTGTTTGGCAATCTCAGTTTTGTCATGTGTATGAGAACAGAGGAGAATATGTAAGGAATAGACCAGGCTATTCGGTGTATCGGTAGGCAAAGGGAAAATGAACCGTAACCAGAGAGAAGGATGCAATGTAGTTCTTTCTGGCCAGTCAAAAATGCTTGTATTATCATTTGCTCTCAAAAATTGACATTGCCTCCTGTACTACTATTGGTTTTGTTGTTATTATTTTTGTTGATGTTCGTGCCTTCACATGGAACTGGTTAATGAAGCAATTGGTTGAAATTAAATGGACTAGATTATAGAGTTGGAAAAAATACAACTTAAGCCTACCTGTTTTAGTATTCATTTATATCTCATATCGGTATATATTAATTGTTTATTCCCCCCCCCGTCTCTCTCTCTCTCTCTCTCTCTCTCTCTCTCTCTCTCTCTCTCTCTCTCTCTCTCTCTCTCTCTATATATATATATATATATATATATATATATATATATGTGTGTGTGTGTGTGTGTGTGTGTGTGTGTCAGACAAATAATTATTTTTGGATAAATTTCATATGCAGGTGCATGTATGTTATTGATGCCTTTATTCGTGAGTTTTATTAGTTAATAAGAAATAGAGAGACAAATGCAGTTAGTAGTAATTGTAAAAATATAGAAAGAATTGTGGAGAGACATGAGAGTGAACGAGAAGTTAGGCAGGTTGTTTCGCTGAGTCCAGGGATACTTCCCGTAAACATCTCCCGACGACGTCCTGTTCCATTCTTGAATGACTTATGTGGCCCAGACGAATGAGGTGCGAAAACCGAGCAAATAGTCACGTGATTAAGGATAGCTTGACATGCCCTGGACGACGATATATAAGCAAGAGTGAGAGCTGATCTCTCTCTCTCTCTCTCTCTCTCTCTCTCTCTCTCTCTCTCTCTCTCTCTCTCCTTCCCCAAAAGTCACTAAGTATACCAGGTCTAAGGACCTACTTTAACTAACCGGACTCGAGGCGAACAACGAGTTGTGGCTGCACATACATTAACTGAAGGACGGCGTATATTCAGGACCGTTTAGCAGCCGAGGAATTAGGGGAACCATTTTATCCCTTGAAACGAAAGACGACGAACAGAACTTTTACGCCTGCACCTGATAGACTGTGAATGTGTTTGGCGTGACGTCCCAGAGTGACTGAGGTGACTAGAACATCACGCCAGCCTTCCCAACACCTGACGAAGGCTCATACTTCAGCGACGGCAGAAGACCTACGATGGACGTATAGGCCCAATTAAACAAGGATACATTTAACTCAGCCAGTGTCAAGACTTCTGAATTCAACGCTACAGATTTATGTAAAACCCATTCTTTTTATGACTGCGTTGTAAATGACTGTTCAACCCTTTTATGTCTAACTATGTCTAATAAAGGAAAAACTCGGCACTTGTATCCCTCACCCACGTAACTTTTCTTATGTTATTTCTTGAGAGAATCATTAAGTATTAAACAAGAATGGATTAAAATACAATTAAGAAATAAGTAAAGATAAAATTACTAGACAATTAATAAGAAGATTTATTGAGAAGCTTTATTACAAGAAGAACCAAAGGAATCATCACAAATATATATATATATATATATATATATATATATATATATATATATATATATTTTTGGGCTCAAGCCATGTCGTCCTGATGGAAGTTCCTATAGGGTAGCTTCCTAGGGTATATTACAACTACGGCGATATTCCCAGAGAATTTACCTTAAGGTACCCAGAATTCTAACTCCTGGAGCGAATATCCCTCATGAAAGGGATATCGCGACATATCAGAGGACGTATTCTTGACACGCCACATGGCAATCTGCACCCCAAACAGAGATTACGTATCGAGGGGTCAATTGGCAAGAAACGAAAACGGGAAAGAAAAAGGGGGAGCCGCTCCCAAGGCTCCCTACTCCAGTTTCGTAAGCGTGCCTGGCGCCATCTGTATTCCTTTTTGCGTAGCTTAACAACTCGGTGTTTTTTCCTGTGTTTCTCGCAAATCTTGGATTTATTCAGCTTTTCATGGCTTCTCCAACTTCGTCGGCCTCTGATAAGTTGAGTACCATTTCTTTTATGTATAAATGTAGGCTCTTTGTAAAATTATAAGTGATTAATAGGATTAATCTTTGTTACAAGAGCCGTAGCCTACCGGAGGCGTCATGGACGCTGTCGCTCGCTAGGTATAAGTTTAGTTAGCCAGAGCGACATTCCCGGTTGTTTTGCTTTAATAAATTTTAGCTATTTAGCGTTACATAGGATTTCCTTTCGTGCCTTAGTATTATTTTGGCGAAGTATTCGCCAACTCTGGCCTACGCGAGGCCATGTAGCCTAGTCGTTTGGTCCTAGTACTTTCTGCATGATTTTGGTTTTCCGAGTGTATTAAAATTTTATTGAAGCTTTAGGCTGTTTTTTATACATTTAAGATTACTGTATGTTGAATATTTCCAAGATAGTATACGAGTGAGTTTCGGTGATTTAGGTAATCGATTCTCTTGGTGCCTAGGCTAAGTTGCATATGGAGCCTTAGTATACTTTCTCATACTCCCCGGTTGCTTTCTTTTCTTCGGAGAAGTTATGCAATCCCTTTCCCTCTGTTTAAGCCTTGGGCTTATCCCTAAGTGGTTATCTGAATTAACTTTCGATAAAACTATACTGGGGTGTTACTGTACCTTCCTGTTCCAGTATGTCTGGTTTCAGAGTGGGACAGAACAACAGAGTTTTTAGTCTGAGTCTGTGTTCGTCTGGCTTGGGGTAGAGTCTCCCTCGCTGGCCTGACACAGACATAGGAGGCTTAGCCTCCTTAGGTCACTACCAAAGGTTTCTGTACGAGATGATTCCTTCTTTTGTGATCTAGCAGACTAGTCCTTGTTGCTGTTCTCGGTGGGAGGGTAAGATTCTTTCCCTGGGAGTAGCAACACCTTCCTTGCTTTGGTTCTTTGGGAGCTGGCAAGTATTGCTGGCCTCCCTCCTGGATCTCCCTTAGGCTAAGATGAGTTTCCTTGGCTGCGGGTGATCCTTTACTAAAGCAAGGTTGGTAAGACCCTCTTTTGTCCCTTCCCCCTCTATCTCCGTAATGGCCTAGCCATTACAGTACTGTACGTCATTCTACATCCGGACCTAGGATAGGTTAGGATGTGGAATTGACTCAGTCCTTTGCCGGCCAGCAAGGGTCTTCTGCTTGAGTGCTGCCCGGACCTCCCTTGGTCCCTCATCCATGCCTGCCTGTGAGTCAGACAGCATTGGTCAGGAAGCCTGAATTAGATTCTCCCCTTCCTTATATGCACTCTTTCGGATTGGCGGGCTTGGAGGTTGTTTACGCTCTTATCCCGGCATCCATTCTGTTTTCTTCTAGTGCTGTACCCGACCCGGCTGCCGGCCTATGAGGCCGGCAGCCGGGCAGTCGTAGTCCTCTGGTTCTTTTGCTGCTGGCTGGCATCGGTTGTGTACCTTTGCCGGCCGGTTAATGTCAGCCCTTGTCTGCCGGTCGCCAAGAGTGTGGCCGGCAGCCGGGTGCTACCTTGTGTAGCCGATATGGGCTGTTGCTGGCCGGCAGTTGCTGCCGGCCGGCACATGCATTTGAACCAGCATTCTGCCGCCTTATAGCTGTTAAGTAGTATATTTTAAAGCTAGTTATGGTGTGTGCCGGCCGGCACATAACCTTCTATACTGTACCAGTATTCTTCAGTATAACATATACTGTAAGAGGAAAACTATATTATAAGTTTTGGTACAGCACTGTGTGTTCTAACACTTTTGTGTTGTCTTGCACAGCCCTTTGCTGTTGCCTTACAGATAAGAAAGTGAGTTCTTTCTTGTCTATTATCCAGGATTTTAAAATCATTGCTTAGGTGTGAGCTACACCTGTTTCCTCTGGAAACTTTTCATTGGTTATTCTAGAAGAGATTAACCATACGATTTTATTATCTGGAAGGCTGCAACATTTGGTTGTGAAGGAAACACAAGTGTGTGTCTTTCCTTTCTGAATTGTTATGCTAAACTATGCATATCCAGTGATACATAGTTCACTTGATACTCATGGAAATTTCTTCTCTTTACAGGAGGTCCCTCCGAAGTGCGGAAGTGTTTTCTGCAACGTCCGCAGTAAGAACCTCTGTGGACATGAGTTTTGTAGGAGGCACGCAGCATGCGCTGTCTCCAAGGGTGATCTCCAGTATTGGGACCCTCAGGTATGTACCGTGTGCACTAACCTGATTACTGAGGCCTTTGATTCCCCTAGGACGGCGGAATCAAGGGATATAGCAAGGGAGAAGCTTTGTACCTGGGTAAGGGGTTTCCAGAAGAACACTTCTAGACCCTATCTTCCAACTGAGAAGATGAGGGCGTATCTTTTCCCTAGGGCATCAGCTGATGCAGTGATTCCCCAGCCTCAAGAGGAGATCCCCCAAGTTCAGATCCAGGTGGATGCTGAAGTCGCGGTCGCTATGCAAGACATCCAGTTGGATAACAGGATGTCTGACGTGGACGAGCGTCTGGAGGAAGACCTCCTGGCAGAAGCCCAGGATGAAGTTCAAGCCCCAGACGTTGTAGAGGAAGAGGTCGACGAGATGTCGGCTACTCCAGTTCAGATTCCGGAGCCTATTCCCTCAACATCGGCCGCTCTCCCAGTAGAGCTGGGACAGGCCCTCTCCTCCATTGTTGGAATGATCCAACAAATGCAGAAGGAGAATCAGGAGAAGGCGGCTGCAATGGAACTGCAGATGCAGAGACTTGCAGCATCACATGGGCCCCAGAAAAGGCTCAATGTGAAAGACCTTCCCTTGTGCTCAGATGCTAACCCATGGAGGTATGCTGAGCACATGCCGATGACGACTGGAAAGATCGTCATCTCGGATAAGTTGGGCTCAGTTCCCCTAGAGGAGGTGGAATTCTGGCCCAGAAAGGGGTCATATCCGGACTGTTATGTCCGGCTGAGGAAGGAACCAGCTTCAAAGGAGGAGACAGAGCCGAAGGAGGTCATAGTGATGGACCATGCTAAGGCTCAAGCTTTGCTTTCATCCTCGATGAGAGAGAGGGGTTCTCGAACTCAAAGGTAGCTGCATTGAGTAAGAAGCTCCCTTCCTTTGTGTCCTCTCCTGCTAGAGCCTTCCCCTTTTTACAGAAAGGGTTTGCGGCTGTTCTAAAAGCAGTCGAGGCCGGCAAGCCTTGCCCCTCCCTGGAGGAGTGTAAACCCTTGTCGCTGGCCCTGCCTATGGACCACAAAGACTGGAAGGACGTCCATCTTACCTTCTCAGTTGGGAAGTTGGAGGCTGATATTGCCGGACGTCAGTTCGGCGAGGACCTCCCTAAGCTGTCTGACTTTCTTTTGCGGAGAGAGCTCGAGACAAAAGAAAGACTGGCTGCCTCAATGTCTCTTCAGACTACTCTTGAGACGATGGCAAGTGACCCCAAGGTCCATGAAATGTTCATGGTAGTGGCCAAGACTCATCTGGCCACAGTGACGAAGGATCTTTATGGCTTCGTCAAGGTGAGGAGAGCTTGTAGGGAATTCGTGTTCACCTCGGCTACGGTGAGGCACGAGCCAAGGAAACTAATCTCCTCCAACATTTGGGGCAAAGACCTTTTCCCTACCGAATTGGTCAAAGAAGTTGTTGATAAGGCCGCCTCGGAGAATAGAAACCTTCTCCAGAAGTGGGGCCTGGCTATCAAAAGAAAGTCTTCCCCGGATGAGGGTCCTCAACCAAAGAGGAAGACTATGAGGACTAGGCTACCGTATCGGCCAGCCAAGCCTCTTAGACAGCAACAGCAACTGCAATTGCCATTGCCTTCAGTGCCCCAGATGGTGTCACAAACCCCGACCACATTCCAGTGGGTACCCCAGGCTGTGTCGACACAGTCCACGGCATTCACCCCAACGTTCGAAGGGCAGTCTACTTCCTTTCGAGCAAAGCCTAGAGGAGCAGCCAGAGGCTCGTCTAGGCGCTCCTCAAGGGGAAGGGGATTCAGGGGTGGTCGCGGTCAGGGAGGCAAGACCTCAGGACGGCAGTCCAAGTGAGATGATGCCGGTAGGAGGGAGACTTCAGAATTTTCGGGATCGGTGGACCTTCGATCCCTGGGCCCACAGCCTACTCAAGAACGGACTGGGATGGAGCTGGTACAGCATTCCACCCCCGTGCTCTCGGTTTTTCCAACACTCCACCCCCGTTCTGGAGGAGTACGTTCAAGAACTGTTGGAGAAAAAAGTGATCCGAAGGGTGAAGTCCATCAAATTCCAAGGGAGGCTGTTTTGTGTTCCCAAGAAAGACTCGGAAAAGCTCAGAGTCATTCTGGACTTATCGCCACTCAACAAGTTCATAGTGAATTGCAAATTCAAGATGCTAACACTGCAACACATAAGGACCTTACTGCCCAAGAGGGTATATTCCGTCTCTATAGACTTGTCAGACGCCTATTGGCACGTTCCAATCAACCGTTGACTCTCCCCCTACCTAGGGTACAGGCTACAATGAAGACTATACGCCTTCAGAGCCATGCCATTCGGGCTAAATATAGCCCCAAAGATTTTCACGAAGCTTGCGAGCTTAGCTCTCAAACATTTACGCCTAAAGAGAATTCAGGTAGTAGCCTACCTGGACGACTGGCTGGTGTGGGCAGCATCCGAGACAGAATGCTTGCAAGCTTCCAGTCAAGTGATCCAGTTCCTAGAGTATCTAGGCTTCAAGATCAACAGAAAAAAGTCTCGACTTTCTTCATCTCAAAAGTTCCAGTGACTGGGAATCCACTGGGACCTAATATCACATCGTTTCTCCATCCCGGCGAAGAAAAGGACGGAGATAGCGGGTTCTGTCAAGAGACTTCTAGATTCCGAAAGGATATCAAGACGCGAACAGGAGAGGGTACTGGGCTCTCTCCAGTTTGCTTCGGTGACAGACCCAGTGCTAAAAGCACAGCTAAAGGATGCAACCGGAGTTTGGAGAAGTTATGCATCAAACGCGCGAAGAGATCTGAGAAGACCAGTTCCGCTTCGGCTACGTACTCTTCTCAGGCCTTGGTCTCAAGCCAGACATCTAAAGAAGTCGGTTCTTCTTCAACCACCTCCCCCGTCGGTGACGATTCACTCAGACGCCTCGAAGGAGGGATGGGGAGGTCACTCTCATCGGAAAAAAGTCCAGGGGACTTGGTCCAAGCTATTCAAGACCTTTCACATAAACTTTCTAGAAGCTATGGCAGTGCTCCTTACCTTAAAGAAAGTCTCCCCCACGTCACTCGATCCACATAAGGTTGGTGATGGACAGCGAGGTAGTTGTGAGATGCTTGAATCGACAAGGATCGAGGTCACCATCTCTCAACCAGGTGATGTTGGCCATCTTCCGATTGGCGGAAAAGAAGAAGTGGTACCTGTCGGCAGTTCACCTTCAAGGAGTCCGCAATGTGACAGCGGACACTCTATCCAGGTTCACACCGATAGAGTCGGAATGGTCCTTAGACGCAGGATCATTCTCCTTCATTCTGAATCAAGTCCCAGAACTGCAGATAGACCTCTTTGCGACGAAAGACAACAAGAAGTTGCCCCTGTACGTGTCCCCGTACAAGGACCCCTTAGCGGAAGCAGTAGACGCGATGTCCCTCGACTGGAACAGATGGTCCAGGATTTATCTGTTCCCTCCTCACAACCTTCTGTTGAGGGTCCTCAACGAACTGAGATCCTTCAAGGGGGTAGCGGCAATAGTGGCCCACAAGTGGCCGAACAGCGTGTGGTTCCCCCTGGCATTGGAACTACGGCTGAAGTTTCTACCGCTACCAGATCCAGTTCTGACCCAGCGAGTCCAGAAGTCGACTGTCTGCGCTTCATTACAGAAAACCCGGACCCTGCAGCTCATGATTTTCTCTCCCTAGTGGTGAGAAAGCGTTTCGGGATTTCGAAAGCCAGCATAGACTTCCTAGAGGAATATAAGTGCAAATCTACTAGAAGGCAATATGAATCATCTTGGAGAAAATGGGTGGCCTTTGTCAAGGCGAAGAATCCGCAGGAGATCTCGACAGACTTCTGCTTATCTTTCTTCATCCACCTCCATGGTCAAGGGTTGGCAGCTAACACGATTTCGGCGTGTAAGTCTGCTTTGACAAGACCCATTCTATATGCCTTCCAGGTCGACCTAGGTAACGAGATCTTTAATAAAGTTCCGAAACCCTGTGCTAGGCTCAGACCTTCAGCACTTCCAAAGCCCATTTCATGGTCTTAGACAAAGTTCTTCATTTCGCTTCTATGTTGAGCAATGAGGAGTGTGCGTTAAAGGATTTGACACAAAAAAAGTTATTTTCCTATTTGCACTCGCGTCCGGGGCCAGGGTTAGTGAGATTGTAGCCCTCTCGAGAGAGGCAGGTCGTGTTCAGTTCCTGGATGGGGGAGAACTGAACCTGTTTCCAGATCCTACGTTTCTCGCCAAGAATGAGTTACCCACCAACAGGTGGGGTCCCTGGAGAATCTGCCCTCTGAAAGAAGATGCATCTCTATGTCCAGTAGAATGCCTAAAGGTCTATCTTCGTAGAACTTCAGACTTCAGGGGTGGTCAACTATTCAGGGGAGAAACATCAGGCTCAATTTTATCTCTGAATCAACTCAGAGCGAAAATCACATATTTTATTCGCAGAGCGGATCCTGACAGTACACCCGCAGGTCACGATCCGAGGAAAGTTGCCTCATCCTTAAATTTCTTTAATTGTATGGATTTTGAACATCTCCGTTCATACACTGGCTGGAAGTCTTCCAGAGTGTTCTTTTGCCACTATGCGAAGCAAGTAGAGGAACTAAAGAGATCTGTGGTAGCAGTGGGTCGCGTCGTTAACCCTACTGTTTAACTCTGCGAGGAACAGTGGTTTTAATTGGGACGATTAATTCCAGGGAGAGTGTGTAGTTACATACTGTACTACAAACTAAGTGAGGGCACTGAGTTGCCCACGTAGACTGTTCCATTTCCAAAGGTGAACCTAGCATAAGTGCAGACATGTGTGCCGAGCGTTTCTAACGCTAATGTGATTGATTTGTAATACAGACTTTTATGACTTTGATACCTCGGTATCTTAAAAGTGGCATTAATGTTTTTTCTTTCAGATAAACAAGTTCTGTTTACTATCATACTTATGCTTAAAGTTTTGGGTTATCCTCTTCTTATATATATATATATATATATATATATATATATATATATATATATATATATATATATATATATATATATATATATATATAAAATTGTTGTTAACCTGTCTATTTATTGTCTGTCAATAAACTTGTTCTTGAGAACCTTGCGTCTCCTTCACCTGTGTCAATTTATTGGTATAATTGAGCATTCATTCTATGTACTTTATCTGGGATAATTCTAATAGAATTGTTCCTTTATGCAAGCTATGTTGCATTGGTTTATGCTTTCCCTTATCGGGAGGACTCCGTCCCATAAGGGGACGGTGGCGGTTTTACAAGTTTCCTCCTATGCGGATATAAACCTTTGTCCAATACAAGTATTGTGCGGAGAACTGGTCGATATTTCATATTGACGCAGTGGTTCTTTACAAACTATGCTTTACTTAATATAGGGTGAGACCACTATATTAGCTTGCCTGGTATTCATACATAGGTATATGTACTCTTCGAGACTTTCCCAGAGTCTAGTAGGACTCTTCCCTGTAGGGGGCAGGAAGCTCTAACATGGTTTATAGTTAGTTGAAAAGATGTATAACAGTAACATCTTAGGTCTCTAGGTCTAGTCGACCGGGGAAAAATTACCTCCGGGGAGTACGGCACGTTCTGAGAATCCACAGATACAGTAATGCTCTGGTATACTTCCATCAGGACGACATGGCTTGAGCCCAAAAAACGGATTTTGAGCGAAGCGAAAAATCTATTTTTGGGTGAGATGGCCATGTCGTCCTGATGGACCCGCCCTTCCCTTTCTATGAAAGGGCTGTAGGACCCCTCCCTACATACAGTATCTGTAGCACCTCGTGTACGCTACAAGGAATACAGATGGCGCCAGGATTGGCGCCAGGCACGCTTACGAAACTGGAGAATAGGGAGCCTTGGGAGCGGCTCCCCCTTTTTCTTTCCCGTTTTCGTTTCTTGCCAATTGACCCCTCGATACGTAATCTCTGTTTGGGGTGCAGATTGCCATGTGGCGTGTCAAGAATACGTCCTCTGATATGTCGCGATATCCCTTTTATGAGGGATATTCGCTCCAGGAGTTAGAATTCTGGGTACCTTAAGGTAAATTCTCTGGGAATATCGACGTAGTTGTAATATACCCTAGGAAGCTACCCTATAGGAACTTCCATCAGGACGACATGGCCATCTCACCCAAAAATAGATTTTTCGCTTCTCTCAAAATCTGTTATATGTATATATATATATATATATATATATATATATATATATATATATATATATATATACATATATATATAGGCCTATATATATATATACATGTACATTATATATATATATATATATAAATATATATATATATATATATATATATATATATATATATATATATATATATATATCTTTCCGGTAATGAGAGGGACGCAGTGTAGTCAATACACTGGTGAGAGGTGGATGCGTGTTCATGTATGCACGTCTTCTTTGCTTTCGCTTTTCCCACTTCTGTATGAGTTTGCTGTTTCTAGTAAGCCTTCGCCAACTTCTTCGTGTGTGTGCATATCGGTCTAAATACTTAGCCACATTAACAGATAATGAATTAAGTCATTTCTCTGATCTAAATGCTCGTTGCAAATAAACTACTGTTTTGTACATTGGACTGTCAAAAGGAAATGGAAAGTATCTCCTGCTACTGGACGTTGAAATTGCAAGTCGACAATTTAAAACATCCAGTCATTTCCCTCTTATACTAAACAGTACAATGCCTGCTGACTCACTATGAAATCAATTCCTCTTTTTTTTCTTTTTCTTTTTTTTGGCACGATTCTTATATCTTTATTATATTCCACCGTTAGAATTTGAGCCTGTCAGTTTTTCCCTAATACCGCCATTGCTAAAGATAGATAAGAACTATATTATGATTTACTTGACCACGGCGTTAAATCTGATGCAAATGACTACAAATGTTTCTGGCCTTGCACTTGGCAATGTGCTTCTCCAAGGGCGTCTACTATCGGACATTGCAAGCTCTTTTAAGAACCTTATGTTTATCACTGAAAAATATTTGAAATCTAAAGCTTTGCAATAGCATTAGTCTCAATCTCTTGCTTTATCTATAAAAAGATGGATTTATTTTCTAAAGATTAGAGGAATTAATTCAATAAAGTGGCGGAACTTTGTTTACAAGAAAATACACATACAGATAGAACAGCTAAGCTCAGGAGTTGATAAATGGTAGTTGTGAGGGATGATAGGACTGCCTTCGTGATGTATTGCCCTTGGAGGATGAATATTGCTTCCAGGAAGTGAAAGTTTTGGCGTAGGAAGTTCTGACAACTTCGTTGTTTTTCCCACCCGCAACATTGTTACAAGAAGCCTATTGTGGTGTTTTATCATGACTGAGGTGGGAAGTCGGGGTTTGAGAAAGGTTACTTTTTATTCTAATTAAAGAATAATTTTCCTTTAATGTAATTAGTGTTTACATGGTTGCAAAATTGTTGAGAAAAACATGGTCCCAGGATTTAAACTTGAGCATGTGGCCATTACCTTGAATGATGCTTTTAGGTAGTAGGTTGGCCAGGGCACCAGCAACCCGTTGAGATACTACCGCTAGAGAGTTGTGGGGTCTTTGTTTGGCCAGACAGTACTACATTGGATCTTTCTCTCTGGTTACGGTTCTTTCCCTTTGCCTACACAGACACCGAATAGTCTGGCCTATTCTTTACAGATTCTCCTCTGTCCTCATACACCTGACAACACTGTGATTATGAAACAATTCTTCTTCTCCCAAGGGGTTAACTACTAAACTGTAATTGTTCAGTGGCCACTTTCCTCTTGGTAAGGGTAGGAGAGACTCTCGAGCCATGGTAAGCAGCTCTTCTAGGAGAAGGACACTCCAAAATCAAACCATTCTTCTCTAGTCTTGGGTAGTGCCATGGCTTCTGTACCATGGTGTTTCACTGTCTTGGGTTAAAGTTCTCTTGCTTGAGGGTACACTCGAGCACACTGTTCTATCTAGTTTCTCTTTCTCTTGTTTTGTTAAAGTTTTTATAGTTTATATAAGAAATATTTATTTCAATGTTTTTGCTGTTCCTAAAATATTTTATTTTTCCTTGTTTCCTTTCCTCACTGGGCTATTTTCCCTGTTGGAGCCCCTGGGCATAATTATAGCATCTTGCTTTTCCAACTAGGGTTGTAGCTTAGCATTTAATAATAATGATAATTACTTAAAGATCTTCCAATTTCCCAAAATTTGAAGCTACTTAAACCGAAATTACCTTAGAAATACCTTAAATATTACCTTGAAATCATGAAAATTACCTCAAACTACGGTAATTACCTTAAAAGTTTAAACCCTGGGACTCCCCGAGACGGGTGGGCCTACTTTAAGGCCCCTACACACGATAAATTTTTTCGTCAATTAATTGATATCAATTTATTGACGACAATGAAATTGAGGAAATCACTGTGCCTACACACGGTCGATGATTTTACTTCAATTTTCAGTTTGATTCATAACTTCGAGATGAAAGCATCTGTGGCTCTAGGAATAGTGCTTGCTCTGGACGAAATTTTATTGAAGACCCATCAATAAATATCAAAGGATCTTTGATCTCTCAATGAATTGATTCAATGAAATTGTTTCAATTAAACTGATGTCAATGTCCCCTACACACGGTCAATTTCTCCATCAATTCATTGACGTCAATAAATTAATATCAATTAATTGACGAAAAAATTGATCGTGTGTAGGGGCCTTTTTTATGGAGAATGTTCGACATCCTCTATCCATCAATAGACCAGACATCATCGGTTATATTCGCATATGGGAAAGGCCGACAACATCAAAAACTGAACATTATGTTTGATTAGAATATTGTTAGCCTATTTTTTTTTTGGGGGGGGAGAGAGATTTCGATCATAATAATGATAACAACGAGGTGGATTAAATGAACAGAAGATAAGTTGTTTGGTTAATGCAGCCATTTACAACCGGCGTCTAGGGTTCTGGGATGAACTATTGCCAGGGCTTCCAAGAT
The DNA here is from genome assembly GCF_036898095.1 of Palaemon carinicauda. Taxonomy (NCBI): domain Eukaryota; kingdom Metazoa; phylum Arthropoda; class Malacostraca; order Decapoda; family Palaemonidae; genus Palaemon; species Palaemon carinicauda. Next base: position 37,169,853 of record NC_090728.1, read on the forward strand.
AATTTATGTTTTATTTCATTATTTTCTTTCATTAATATATTATTTTTTCTTCGTTGTCTGTCTGTCTGTCAGATTGCCTTACCATTGTGTAAGACACGGGCTCTTGCCTTAGGCAGCCCGTAACTCTTCGTTGAACGTTCCGGGAACAAACGTAGGATCAAGATAAAAATTGCTATATATATATATATATATATATATATATATATATATATATATATATATATATATATATATATATATATATATATATATATATATATATATATATATTGTCACTGTTCTTAATAATTATAATTAAACATAAAATAAAGTTCAAGAGGCGGAGTGAGACAAATATTACTTTGTATCTGACAACATATATTTTATCAAGTAATTAAGTACACAGGTCTGAGCACACTTAAATTACTTTAAAGTCTGGGCAATTATCAGTCTAATTCGTAAAATAAGTGCTCTTTATCAAACAGTGGCTTAATACAATTATTCTTGGGCGAACAACGGTCAGGGAACGAAGGAATTCTTACTTTACTTTTGATACAGTTTCTTCACTTCTCAGTAAAATTTCTAAGTCCAGCAATTGCAACGTAAAAATTCTAAGTACAAAAAGGTAAGAGTATGGGTCGTGGCGAGCAATGTAACTACGATAGAATCTTATCTGCTTTTTCTGAGATCTCAAGTCCAACTGATTCATGGCCGCGGGCGTCGCTGGGCGTGACCCCATGAGGTCATGAGAAGAAGACCAATCATAGCCGTATTCGTCATGGCAATCCGGATCCTTCGTTCTCCTGAGCCGTTGCTCCCCCAAGGTCCCGCCAAGGAATCTGCGAAAACAAGGAGACAGAAAAAAATCCTCGTTTGTAATTTGACATAGAGATAGACTCCTGTCGCCAGTGGACGCTGAGAAAGCACACACTCCCAAGCCAGCCAAAGAACTGAGGTCATTCACATGACCTCAAACAGAGATTCACAAACAAGGTATACGTGACAATATATATATATACTATATATATATATATATATATATATATATATATATATATATATATATATGTGTGTGTGTGTGTGTGTGTATATATATATATATATATATATATATATATATATATATATACAGTATATATATATATATGTATATATATATATATATATATATATATATATATATATATATATATATATATATGTATGTATGTATGTGTGTGTGTGTGAGTGTGTGTGTAAATTGGGGTTCCTTGGGAGGAGATAAAATCTCAAGGGTTCCTCAAGTGACAAAGGTTGGGAACCACTGGATTAATGAGGAGTTTTGTCAAGATCCTGATCGGAAAGCTCAATTTTAGATTCAGTGACCGGTCCAGAATGAAGCTGACCAACCGTTTTGGGGAGTATGTTTATAACCTGAAGAGCTTGGGCTTTAGCAGGGTCTAGGAGGATTAATAAAGCAGGGTGTTCCCCAATGTCTATATCCCCACACCCCTCCAAAGGTCCTACGTCGCGTCATCCGGACCTGAACTTTCTCCGTAGGATCTCGTGTTGTTTACCAGTTTATGAGAGAGTCAGAGGGACCGCATTTATCTTTTCCTTCCAACGGTTCAACATGTTTTTTTTTTTTTTTTTTTTTTTTTTTTTTAATCATAATGTAACGAGATATACTAGTAGGCCTAATCTTATGCTTGTGTTTTCACGTATAGCAAACTCATACAATACGGGATGGTATAAAGCATTCATATTGTCTACAATATGTTATTTTTCATGTTATAGTATAATGTCCTTATAATACTAAATCCATATTATACTTAATGTGGCTAAGAAGAGAACGCGAAAAATTGAAGTCACATTAGTAATATGGAAGATAAAAGTCTATTTTGACATAACATAAATTAATAATGATTCAAAATACATAAATTATCTGGCTGCTTACCCAAAGCCATGGACAATGTATGCAAATAAGCAATTCAGATTGCAGTTAGACTAGAAACTACGGTAGTCCTATGAGTTCGATCCAGAATATGTAATTAATTGCTCAAAGCATTACCTAAAATATATTTGTATGATTTGATTAACGTTCTAATTGTATTAACAAATACTACGCTATTACTTTTGTTTTCTTCATAGCTAGGCCGTGTGTAGAAAGTCTCAGGCTGTGGCTGCATATGATGTAAGTCGGGACTCGATTTCGCGCCTTTTCTGTGATTCCGGGGAAGGGGACCCGTCACCCGGATGTACATAACACGTGGACAGGTGGACCGTGGACTGAACATTCTAAACTGACGGGAGTGACGGACAGACGGATAACGGATGCTTTCAAACTATGAATCAGCGCCGCAAATTACAGGTCTGTACCGGTTTTCAAGAGGGTGGTACACGTATTGTAGATAGGATAGGAAAATCGATTGTCATTTGAACAACACCGGATGGCAGCGTGGTTTTTTAAGTTTTGTGTTCAACAAAAGTTTATATATATATATATATATATATATATATATATATATATATATATATATATATATATATATATATATATATATATATATATATATATATATATCAATGCCATTTATTACGACAACAAAACAAAGTAGAGACAGAAGAGTTAGCTGACAAACTTGGAGGTAATTTCGTAGTCAATTTCACGACCGAATGGAGTCAAAGAAAAAAACTCCATTTGTTTGATGTCCTAGTTAAACAACAAGACGTTCAATTCAAGATATCGGTATACAGTAAAACAATCAACGCAGGAAGATGCTGAAAGGGCAGAGGTGAATGCCCCGAAGCATACAAAAATTACGGAATAAATGCTTACGTCAAAAGTTCATCCATGCACAGTAAAACTTGGAAAGACTTAGATGGCGAAATAAACCGAATTCAACAACTACCAACAAATAAAGGTTATTCGAACATCATGATAGAAAAGGCCACAAGAAAGAACTTCGATGAAGTTCAACAACCCACGATGACAAAAACTAACGAAGAAGAAGACAAAAACCTTATCGTCTTCTACCATCTTACCTTTGGTTCGGCCTACAAAGATGAAACCTGGACAGGGCGAGGAATCTTCAATCGAGGTATGGCGCGCAAAGCACCTTTCCAGAAGGTGAAACTTATAATAGATAGCAAGTCTTGTGACGAAAAACAGTACCGCCTCAAAAGGACCAAAGGAAGCGTGTACCACCGTAGTCTATCATTTTTGTGCCCTGAGATAAATCTCACAAGACAGATTATATTAAACACACTACCCCAACAGTTCGAGGGCAGATGCTGGGCCACAGAAATCAGGGGGCAATAAACCAATACTATATCGATATCCCCGACCAGAAATCCTCCCTAAAAGAATTCATTGATGAAACCCAGATTGTTGACAAGAAGAGCAACTACGGCAGACTTATAATAGCTGAAGCAGTAAGCATCGCCCACCAGGCACCAACTTTGAACATACAGCGAGATTTTAATTATTCGTTCCCATCAAGCAGAAAATGACATGGATAATCCCTGTAGTGGTGCAGATCCGAGCGTCTACTGTAATGTGCACGCGCGTATCTATTGTACGTACACACACAGACACACACACACACACACACACACACACACATATATATATATATATATATATATATATATATATATATATATATATATATATATATATATAACATCGACTCCTTATAGATGTGGGAAAAGATGCAGACAAAGAAGATATATATATATATATATATATATATATATATATATATATATATATATATATATATATATATATATATATATATATATATATATATATATATAATCAACCATTATCCTCTTCATAATCTTAGGATCTCTGAATTAAAAAAAAATCACATTTTCATTCTTAATTTTTATAATCTTTTAATTGCTTTATAATATAATCTCAATATAATTAATCATATTTGTAGAAGCTTGTGTATAAATGGTATTGTAAACTTATGCAAACCAGTAATCACTTGAAAAAGACAGTTTTGTCGAAACAATGCTGTAGTAAGTAAAATATGAAGAAAAGGAATAATTATCGTTTATTAAACCAGTCCCCAGCTCCGGGCGTAGCAGGATACTAAGAATCTCCCGGTTTATAAATACTAGAGAAAATTTTAAAATTGGTAATTGGAATGTTAGAACCATGAATCAGATTGGGAAGTTACAGGAAGTGGAAAATGAATTTATGAAATGTAATTTGGATATCTTGGCCCTAAATGAAACACGTTGTAAGGGGTTGGTAAAGAAATCTTAGATCAAGTCAATATATATATATATATATATATATATATATATATATATATATATATATACATATATATGTGTATATATATATATATATATATATATATATATATATATATATATATATATATGTTTAGATATATACTCAGGAAGAACAGATGGAATTGGAAGAGAAGGGGTAGGAGGCGGCCTTGGTGGGAATGATGATGATACTAAGTACAGAAAAGGCATTAACGCAATGGACAGCTGTAATTAGTAGATTGTTACTTGCAAAGTTTAAATTAAAGCAGTCCAATATGAGTGTTATAGTTTGCTATGCACCAACAAATGATTCCCCAGAAGAACTGCAG
>NC_090728.1:37179432-37236932 GCF_036898095.1 Palaemon carinicauda
ATATATATATATATATATATATATATATATATATATATATATATATATATATATATATACATATATATATATATATATATATATATATATATACACACACATATATATATATATATATATATATATATACACAGTATATATATATATATATATATATATATATATATATATATATATATATATATACACAGTATATATATATATATATATATATATATATATATATATATATATGCTCTAGGGATGAATGATGATCTGAGATTCGATCAAGTGCAAAAGGCAAAAAGGAATTATTCATATAACATCGAATCTCATACATTCAATATTTGATCCGAAATGATAGAATATTTCATAATCTTATAAATTGTGAAGACTTCTCTCTGTCTTCTCCTGCTTGAGGGTACACTCGATCACACTACTGTTTCTTATTTCTCTTCCTCTTTTTTTTTAATCTTATAGTTTATATATTAAAGATATAATCAAAGTTGTTACTGTTCTTGAAATATTTTAATTTAAGTGTCCATTACTCCTCTTGTGTTTATTTATTTCCTTGTTTCCTTTCCTCACTGGGCAATTTCTTACTGTTGGAGCCCCTGGGCTTATAGCATCCTGTTTTTTTTCAATTAGGGTTGTAGCTTAGCTTACAATAATAATAATAATAATAATAATAATAATAATAATAATAATAATAATAACAATTTGGTTAATTAAGATTGCCATGCAATTTTGGCATGACGCAAGTTTTTGTGCATGGACAAATGGAGGTAAATCTTGAAAGGGTTCAACAAAGGTTCTGTACGACGGGCAAGGATGATGATGAGATGGAAACCAGCGCCATCGAGCAGTGACTGGACGGGAAGGAGTCTAGAGCTGAAAAGTCCATGGGGCTGGCAGCCATAGTTCAGTGGCCCTAAACCCGTTTCTTTTCGGTCCTCGAGAAATTTTGTTTTGCATATACTGTCCTCACTGGCTGGGCACTAGAGAGGGAATTTGATCACTTATAATATTCCTACTTCACAAACAGAAAATTTCTCATAATTCAGATCCTCCACTATGCTTCACAGATTGTATGCAGTACTAGGTATAGCCTACAGTTAACTCTAACAGAGATGTCTTCTCCATCATAAGGCACTACTACACAGTATTCTAAAACTTTTATTCCTACTGTAACCAAATTGTAGAATGATCTTCCAAATCAGGCAGTTGAATGAGTGGAACTTCAGAAGTTCAAACTTTTTGTAAATACTTTACTGTTGAGCAGGTTGGCGCAAGTCTCGTTTTATAGTTTATTTATGAATTATCTATTTTAAAGTTGCTACTTATCTGGAAATATTCTAGATATAGTTTATTTGCTATTCCCTTTCCACATTGTGCTACTTCCCCTATTGGTGTCCTTGCGCTTGTAGCATTCTACCTTTCCAACTAAAGTTGTAGCTTGGCTAGTAATAAGGATAATAATTATCTGTAGAACTGAGGTTTGAATTATGCACAGATAATACATTTAGCGGTAATGTGGCACATGTCATCTACAGAGTAAGGTAGATTCTTGCTGCTTACAAAGGGAAGCATTCTAGTGACACTAGGATGGATGAGAGAAAGGTGCAGATGTTTTGGAGACGAGTGTAATGTGTTGATGCAAGAGGCACGAGAGTGTGCCAGCAGCCATGTTGTTGCAGTCTACCTTGAACTTAATCCTGTATAACAATGAGGACAGCTTGATCTTACAACAAAGAGCCTTTTCATTCTTGATTTTACTGGCCACTGTGTTGTTGAATGTGAATGCCACACTATATTGATTAGGAAGTGGAAGTGTCTAGTTTAGGAAGTGTTTCCAATTTCGGACAAATTCGACGAAAGCTTGTTTCCTGCTTAACGATATGATGCCTCTTTTCAGTGACATTCGGTGTTTGAGAGAAAAAGGCTTTAGGGTGAATTTTTTGGGTTAATGTGACTGCAATAATTTTGTTAGATGTATTGGTCACAATAGTGAATGGGATATCATCCTTGATGATGTCAACTACATAATCTATAATAGCGCAGCACTCTCAGGACAGGGGAAATGTTATGACCCGTATAAGAGGGTACATCTTTTCAGAGTACACTAGGATCCATCTGGATTATTAAATAAATAAGTCAATGAGTCATTGTAGGGACCTGTTGTCACATGGGGTACTGGAAACTCCTGCAGAGGATGGAGGCAATCTTGGCTTTATCATAAGTGTCCATGGGTAACAGAGTGCCCCCAGGATATTGACTGATGTCAAACCAAATTTGCATTTTGATTTGCTGAATGTCAGGCCTAATGCACTGGCAACTCGCAAAAGTGTTCAGATTTTCATTGTGTTCTTCCCGCGTAGCACCGCAGACTGTCTAATCTTTGAGATGTGCATTGGTTTCCTTGAAATTGTGGTTTGTCATGATGTTGTTCATCGCTTGTTGAAAAGTTGCTGTGCCATTAGTTACAACCACTGAGATCCGCTTGAATTGGTATAGCCTCCCCACCACTTTGAATACTGTGCACAGTCATTCTGCATCATCTATTTCTACTTGATAGTAGGCAGAGGAATTGTTAATGACACTGTAGAACTTGTTCTTGACTATGTTGTTGACTTGCTCAGTGTTCAGGAGAGAGTAGGCATCTAGCTGAATAAACCTATTGATGTCTTGTATAAAGTCCACCACCATGCACTTCCTCTTGGTTTCATTATGAGTCACTACTACTTGAGCACACTATGAAGAATAGCTTGGTTTGACAGCATCCTCCTTCAAGAGCCACTGGACATAGTCTTTTATGCATTTTTCACAGATGGATTGAAACACCAAGCCTTAGTTGCAACATGATGACAGTTTGAAGTCAAGTTGCTTAACAGCTTTAGGTTGGCAACTTCGTTGTGAGTGAGATCAAAGAGGTCAAGTCCTGGTTCATCTCCATCAAATAACAGAATAACATCTTTGCGCCTCTATTCAGGAAAAGGCATTTTACAGATGACGTCTGTGCATAGATTGGAGAGGAGGGAGAATTGGATGTTCTTGTACTCTCCCTCTTGAATGTTTACATTGAATACACAATATCCTCTCACTTCCATAAAGAGGCTATAGGATGCCATAGAGATGGTGGTTGATTTTGGGTACACTTTGATATGGAGTAAGGTGGCTAACTTTACACTGATGAAGTTATCTGAGATACCACATCGATGATTGATTGATTTGAAGCTTTCTGGCATCCTGACATCAAAGCCACATCGATGAGAGCTTTAACTTCTCGATCTTTGAGTAGGACAGTGACCATAGTTGGACCATGAGTGACTTCCACAGAGTTGGATATACTAAGTGTGACTGACGATGAATACACAGTGGAAGCTTGATGTGTGGTTTTGAAGGCCGATTTGGAGTTACAAACTTTTCTCTAGTGTCCACTTTTTCTACACCAAGCTCATGTAGAGTCCCTAGCAGGACAAGCTGATCCTGGATGATGTTTTAGTCTACAGGAAGAACATAGATACATTGCATCCCCTGATTCAGTGAGATGCAGCTGCTATTTTATTATTATTATTATTATTATTATTATTATTATTATTATTATTACAAGCTAAACTACAACCCTAGTTGGAAAAGCAGGATGCTATAAGCCCAGGGGCTCCAACAAGGAAAAATAGCCCAGTGAGGAGAGGAAATAAGGAACTAAACTACAAGAGAAGTAATGCACAAGCAAAATAAAATATTTTAAAAACACTAACAACATTAAATTAGATCTTTCATATATAAACTATAAAAACTCCAAAAAGAAAAAAAGAGAGGAAGAGATATAAGAGAGAATAGTGTGCCCAAGTGTACCCTCAAGCAAGAGAACTCTCACCCAAGGCAGTGGAAGACCATAGTACTGAGGCTATGGTACTACCCAAGACTAGAGAACACTGATTTGATTTTGGAGTGTCCTTCTAGAAGAACTGTTTACTATAACTAAAGCATCTCTTCTACTCTTTTCAAGCGAAAAATAGCCCATGAGCAATTACAGTACAGTAATTAACCCCTTAAGAGAAGAAGAATTGTTTGGTAATCTCAGTGTTGTTAGGTGTATGAGGACAGAGGAGAATATAGTAAGAATAGATCAGATTATTCGATGTATGTGCAGGTAAATGAAAAATGAGTTGTAACCAGAGAGACGGATCCAATGTAGAACTGTCTGGCCAGTCAAATGACCCAATAACTCTGGCGGTAGTATCTACCTTCAAAGAAGTGTAGATCCATAGCACCAGCATCATGGTCTGGTTGACTTGCAGGTGCAGGAGTAGAGCTAGAAAATACAATTTCAGCTGGTACACCAGGAACAGTATATGATTCAGTATTCAGTTGTGTGTGTTCTAGCAACCTGGCTTGTTGGCTGGCTGCCTCCGGGATGAGGATTTCGTTTTCCAGTACCCAAGTATGGATACCTGGGTGATGAAGTTCTGGGATGAGAGTGTCTCGTATGAAGGAGTTACGGTTCTCTTTGGCACTGACAGTTGTTATTTGATAGTCATTGCATAAGCAGCATAAGTTATTTAGAGAATGCAAGAACTGATCAATAGTTCCATCTGGCTTCTGATGCTTGATGGACAGATGCTGTGCATAAACTTTCTTTGGTGATTTAAGGTATACTGCATAAAGCTGAATCATAGCCCTTTCGAATGTTTGGCAGTTTATGACAACATCCATCACTTCTGGATCGATGTTAAGGAAAATTATTTCGAGTTTGTCTGAGTTGTCATTTTTGGATTGTGGCCAAGAAGTGTGAAATCTCGTAGTCAAAGCTTCCACGAATCCACTTTTTGACGCTCAGTTGGATGTTTGCAGTGATATACAACTTCTGCGGTCGGGCCATCCTCTCCATACTAAGTAGAGTTTTGTTGAATGAATTATGATGCCTTGTGGTGTAATGACACAACTGACAAAGTCCAATAAATCAGGCTTTATTCAATAGAATTCCAAGAACAAAACAAAGAGATATTCTAGGCAAGGAAGCTAACAAACAAACAGCATACTAGTCTAGTTGGTAGAGGGGGTCTGCGTGCACCCCCCGGAAATCAATTTCTAATTGATGTCTTCCTATGGGGAAAAATGTGTAGAAAACAGTTTGCTATGTTAAAAATTTGAAATATTGTCCCACGTGCCTATTTTATGCAAATTAAGCCGCCATTACATGAAAATACTAAAATCGCTATAACTCCGCCAATGCAACAGATAGCTGCAAAAATAAGGTGTCTAGACCCAGGTTTTGAGGGTCTAGCATCAATATAAGACCAGTCTCATAGTGACCACATGTGTTCCTGACATGTAAGATATGCAAATTAGTGCCGCCATTACTGAAAAACCTATTTTTACCATATCTTTGCAAATGTTATAGCAATCGTGAAGAACGTGTTGTCTGTACCCTTGTTTTATGGGTTGATGTTTATTATTAGACTATATTTGAATGTGCCTTTTGCTTATTTGTTTTATTATAATGAGATATAGTCAGGTAATGAGAGATTCTGAGGGTACTTACCAATTAGTGTTTATTAAGCAGTGAAATATTTTTTATCATTTCATCATAGGTGGCAACACTTTACTGAATAGGAGAGGATGTGATTCATTGAATCCGTGTCATTTATATTGGATGAAGCAGTGTGTTTTTCAGCAATTTATGAATCATTCTAGGTTTATCTTTTCTAGGTTTATCATAATTTAGTCTGCTTATAGTCAGATAGGTAAAAGGTGTTTATATAATCTCTCAAGCTCTATTTGATAAGACAATTAATGCAATTACTTGCATGACTTAGTGTCATTGGTAGTAATATTTCAAAACACTTCATCATGTTGGTTATAGGCCTATACTTCTCATTTCAGAGTAATAGTTTTGGTATAAGTTCGCCATCATGCCAAAGCGAAGGAATGCTGAATCTGCCAGCACTAAACGCACCAGCCTGAGCAAAAAGCCTGCTTCACCTGCACCTGTATGCATGCTTCATGTGTTATCCATCTCTGATCATGGGCCTTTTACCCCACTCAGTAGAATCAAAGGAACTGCATTTGATAAACTAAAGCACCTTCATGAAATCCGGGACCTGCGGCTCTGTCAGCCACATGCATCTCCCTATCGTATGCAGTCTGTATGCGACCAGATTCCTGAGACTGTCCCCGAGGACCTTGAAAATAATGGGTATCACCGTCAGTGTTATCAGCGGTTCTCTGGCAATCTGCATCTTATAGAAAATAAGACAACTGAGGAACCACAGGCATCCACCTCGCTATTGCATTCACCTCGTAGACATTCAACTGGACCTGTCTTTTCAGAGGAGTGCATTTTTTGTGAGAAAGTAGAGATCAAAGGAGCTGATCGAAAAACTGTACGACCTGTCCATTTCTCATCTTGGAGAAACAAGGAAAATGCATGGGAACAAGTCTCTGTCTCCCTATTTTACAGGTACCTTGTTTGGTTGGAAGTCTATCTAACAAACATGGAGAAGATACACCCAGGGGCAAAAGACCTACTAACCAAGGGTGGACTCGCGGTGGCAAGATCGATGATACCTGGGGCACTCAGTGCAGTTGACAAAACTATAGAGGAAACATTCATGCGGTTCGCCAAATCATCAGGTATAGTACCTGGTTCATTGAATGGCATAGACAATTATCATATTGATACATGTACACAGATGAAAACTTGGTTTTATACTTTTCAGGTGGCTTTGCTGGACTGTACAGTCAATTTGGGGCATACCAGAGGTGGTGTCGCACAACTTCCACGCGGGCCCAGTTTCATGAAAAGACCCTTGAAATGGCTGGCCTTCTTGACGATCCTGACTGCCCAAGGGCTGGGAGGCATCGCGAGCTTGAGAAGGCAGAGATAAAGAAGAGTGAGAAAGCTGTTCAAAGAGTCATCACTGCTGTCAGAAACTTCACGAATCCATTCACAATCCCAGATAAGGACAGGCTCTACTCCTTAGCCTCTGGTTCTCCTACATCCAAGGATGTTGAGAGGGATGTGCTGGAAGCTGACGCTGTAGGAAAAGCTGCAAAGGCTGACTTTATTACACGTTTGCAGAGCGGCCACCAAGGAAGCTTCTTCGACCCAATCAAAAGGAAGAAACTCAAGACCATGGAGGCATGCAACAAGAAGATCAAGCTCACATCATCGCAAGGAAAGGTAAGTTTATATTTCATTGAGCAAGTTATGTATTGTTAAGGGACTTTTGTACAATCTGTATTACAATATAAAATTATAATATATATTGTTATTTCAGGTCATACAGTATCAGGAGCAAAGCAATGTTGCATTCCTTCTCCTTGTGAAGTCACAGTGCCTAGATGAACCAATTGACTTGGATGAACTCATGAAGTACAGCCTGATGCCAGTGCCTCCAAGTATTGGAACATCAGATGGATTTTTTGCGAAGACCAACAAAGCCACCATTCTGCACTACCTGATGGAAGAGTTCAACCAAGATGAGCTGCCTTATCCAAAGGATGCCCTATTCATCCAGGATGGAATGGCACTTCTCCATGTCCTTTCTAACTTGCCCCCGACCTGTGGGGAGATCTGCCTTCAGATACTTGACCAGATGATTGCCAAAAAACATTTCTTGTTCTCAACTGACAGCTATTTTCCGGGATCCATCAAAGCTCAGGAAAGACTTCGACGTGGCAGCTCAGAGAGGATCATTCTTGCCGGACCAGCAACAAGAAAGCCATACGACTTCAAGGTGTTCCTTGCAAATGACGACAACAAGAAGCAGCTCTGTCAACTCATGCTGCAGGTATGGAGTGGCCAACAGGCGGCATCTAGACTGGAGAGAACCGAGATGGCAGTACTGATTGTCGAGGGGAGAGCTCATCAGTTCGTTTCCAAAGAAGCCAAGGTATGTGAAATTGCACCTTTATTTTTAGGATGACTACATTCATTTACATGTTAATCCAAAATATGCTCAATGACCTTTTTTGTTTCAGGTCGAGGTGCTTGAGATGCCCACTATATACAGTAACCAGGAAGAGACAGATACGAGAGTGGTGTTGTACCTACATCATGCTGCTGCTCTTGGTTACAAGAATGCTGTGGTTAGAACCCCTGACACGGATATCTTCGTGATTCTACTCTACCATGCCCATGCTATCAAACTGACTGTGTACCTTGATACAGGATCAGGAAAGCAACGTCAGCTCATCAATGTATCTGAGCTTGCACAATCATTAGGGGAGGACTACTGTGCTACCCTTCTTGGCTTCTATGTCTTCACTGGGGAGGATTGTACCAGTGCTTTCAAAGGAAAAGGGAAGGTCGGTCCACTAAAAAAGCTTGAGAAGAACCCGAGATTCCACAAGGTGTTCAGAGAACTTGGGAATGACTGGAGCATAAATGGCCTAATGTTGAACCAGTTAGAACAATTCACTTGCTTGATGTACAGCCAAAGTCGTGATTTGTCTGTGGATGCCGTCCGATCTAAGATGCTTCGAAAGATGGTAGGAGAAAATGAAAAATTAACATTGAAATCTAAGGTGGACTTTGCTCGCCTCCCTCCATGTCTTTCAGCATTGAAGCCCCATGTCCAGCGTGTGAACCACCGGGTTTGTTTGTACAAACGAGCTAACGAACCCATTTGTGAAAAGCCAAACCCCTACGACGAGGGCCAGGGATGGATAAAGACAGAAGAAGGCATGCTGGAACCATTGTGGTCATGTGGTCCAGTACTACCTACCTCACTAGTTGATCTCCTTGAAACTATTGATGATCAGGAGGAAGCAGAAGATAATTGCGAAGACGAAGAAACAGATTCATTTGACTTCGACAGCGATGAAAGCGATGACGATTGAAGCTTGTGATGACAGGGAACATTTAGATGATTTCCAGAAGCATCTATATCTTAATTTTTTTTTCTTCTTAATGTGCAAATGACACTTGTGATGAAAAAACGACTGGTCTTATGATGTTCTTTCACCCTTAAAATACGAGTACAGGCAACACGTTCTTCACGATTGCTATAACATTTGCAAAGATATGGTAAAAATAGGTTTTTCAGTAATGGCGGCACTAATTTGCATATCTTACATGTCAGGAACACATGTGGTCACTATGAGACTGGTCTTATATTGATGCTAGACCCTCAAAACCTGGGTCTAGACACCTTATTTTTGCAGTTATCTGTTGTATTGGCGGAGTTATAGCGATTTTAGTATTTTCATGTAATGGCGGCTTAATTTGCATAAAAAGGCACGTGGGACAATATTTCAAATTTTTAACATAGCAAACCGTTTTCTACACATTTTTCCCCATAGGAAGACACCAATTAGAAATTGATTTCCGGGGGGTGCACGCAGACCCCCTCTACCAACTGTACTATACATGATACAAAACACAATCTTATTACACACCACTATCGATTAGTTTGGCAATCACTGAATGGTATAAAGTGCCCAAAATTCTGGAATATAATGGATTATGAATGATTATCTACACAATTAGTAGAAGTAGTCTAACATTATATATTATACTTCATGTCTCCTGTGATGCTTTATGTTTCATTTCAGATGACCAAGGTCATTAACCTACATTTTAGTAATCAAAGCTATCGTTTGGATAAATAAACATTGTTCTTATTTAACTATCATGAATTAAGAACTAATAAAACAATCTACGGGATATACTTCCAAAACTGAGTTTTAGGAACAATGAACGAGTGACCCAACAAACGTCCTCGGCCTAAAGCATGACTCAATTGGAAAGTCTTAATTGAATTATTTCAAAAGGCTGGCAACCTAACAAAAAGTCATCGAAGAGCCATTTGATGTTCATTAGAAGTATCATGGGACAGAGCAGCGAATGGCGGGTGAAACAAAAATCTCAACATAATGTTCAAATTGTAAAAAATGGGTCAGGTAAGACCCATTTAGCAGGTTTCAAGATGTGTCAAGCAAATTATATTCTATGCAGCGTTTTTGATTAAGTCGAAACAGAAAGATTTGGCCTCCCATCTATAAACAATCCATCATCCTTTTGGTGTAAATCTTCAGGTTATCTGATTCAATTTCCAAGTGTTGAGGACACTAACAAGTCACTTCAAAGAGTGCCATTAAGGGGCTTTATAGATAAAGAAAAATAAAAAAGGATGGTAATGAAGTCTTTGCAGAGAACCACCTGATCAATAGAATATAAATTTTGAGCTTTGAAAGAAGCCCAGTTGCCTTAGTATTCCTGAAGCACTGCTAAAAGGAAGCGAAACCTTTCAGTCTTTAGTATTAGGGCTGAAGCTCTCAATCGGCCTACCCCCTCATATGGCCCGGTGTTTGGCCCTTCTACGTAACCAATATAAACCATCGTCTATTTAAATGAGAGGCGATTTTCTTTCCATCATCATGTGTAAGACTAGAAGCAGATCATATATATATATATATATATATATATATATATATATATATATATATATATATATATATATATATATATAGTGAAGATGATCATATGTCAATGTAGCATACACCAAAAAGAGAGCACCGATCTTTGTTACATTTACTACACCAGGTAGGTAGAAATCTCAATATATGAGTAGTTCTTAACCGTTACTAATGATGCAGAATATATGTTATTCAAAGAGACGATGATAAAATCAAAGTAATCGAAAATATCATCTTTAAATGCGTCGGATGAAACTAACACAGCTCGAATAGAATCTGATTCAAGTTGCAGTAACACCCGAATGATGAAACGTCGAGGGAAAATTTCTCGAAGAAACTCGATCAATTAAAAAATGAAAACCAAGAGTAAAGAAATTGGAGATATAGCTAGAAAATCCCAGTAAAATGGATTAAGACAAATTACAAGGAAACCTTAGAACAGTTATGTTTAAAACCAAAAGGCTGCAAGAAAATACTACTGAACATAATAAAAACGTAAAATCTGAAATTAGCGAAGTTCCGACAATGTAAACAGCAGGAAAAAAAGTGTACAGATTATTATTATTATTATTATTATTATTATTATTATTATTATTATTATTATTATTATCATTGCTAAACTACAACCCTAGTTGGAAAAGCACAATGTTATAAGCCCAAGGGCTCCAACAGGGAAAATAGCCCAGTGAGAAAAGGAAACAGGGAAAAATCAAATTTTAAGAAGAGTAACAACATTAAAATAAATATCTCCTTTAAAAACTATAAGCACTTTAACAAGACAAGAGAAAAAGAAATAAGATAGAATAGTATGCCCGAGTGTACCCTCAAGCAAGAGAAATCTAACCCAAGGCAGTGGAAGACCATGGTACAGAGGCTATGGCACTACCCAAGAATAGAGAATAATGGCTAGATTTTGGGGTGTCTTTCTCCTAGAATAGCTGCTAACCATAGCTAAAGAGTCTCTTCTACCCTTACCAAGAGGAAAGAGGCCACTGAACAATTACAGAGCAGTAGTTAACCCGTTTGGTAAAGAAGAATTGTTTGGTAATCTTAGTCTTGCCAAGTGTATGAGTACAGAAGAGAATATGTAAAGAATATGCCAGACTATTCGGTGTGTGTGGGTGTAGGCAAAAGGGAAAATAACCGTAACCAGAGAGAAGGATCCAATGTAGTACTGTCTGACCAGTCAAAAGACCCCATACCTCTCTAGCGGTAGTATCTCAACGGGTGGCTGGTGCCCTGGCCAACCTACTACCTAGTAAAGGTATAAGCCTTAAAATATCTCATGTTACAGAAAAACTTAAAAGAGAGAGAGAAAAAAGCTAGAGATCATGCTAAACATGGCAGATGAAAAACTGAGTGGGTAAGTGGATTGATTGAATATTGTATCATCATCATTATCAGTCGTTACTAACCACCGCAGAACAAAGGCCTCAGACATGTCCTTAAACTTGCGTCTGTTTGTGATCTCTCTGTACCAGTCCAAGGTCTATATATGTATAGACCTTGTGCCAGTCCACACCAGCAAACTTAGATCGTCAATCCAGGATCCATGTAAGTTCTTATATGGATCCTGTGTCAGTCCCTCGTCTTCCTGCTTATGTTTCTTTTGCAATCTAGAGGGACACATCTAGTTATTCTTTATGTCCATCCGCTGTCTTTCATTCTCTTTATATGTCCTGCCTATGTTCATTTCGTTTTTCTTACATGTTTGAATATCCTCTATTTTAGTTTGCTCTCGTATCCATATTGCCCTTCTTCTTTCACTTATTGTTATTCCCATCACTATTCTTTCCATAGCTCTTTGGGTTGCAATTAGTTTATGTTCTAAGGATTTAGTAAGGCTCTAAGTTTCTGAAGCATAACTTAATACTGGTAGGACGATCTCATTGAATACTTTCTTTTTTTAGAGAAAGTGGCATTTTACATTTATTAATATCATTTTGTTTACCAAATGCTCTCCAACCCATGTTTATCCTTCCTATAATTTCGGTCTCGTGTCCTGGGGAAACACTTGCTGTCAGTTTTAAGTACGTATATGTATAAACAATCTCTAGAGGCTGGTCTATAACTCTTACTTGTAGTCTCTCTGCATTTCCATTGAACATTATCTTAGTTTTACTCATATTTTCAGTACCACATTTCTGCTTTCTCTATTCAAATCTTCTATCATCTTTTGTAATTCCTTCCTTTATTCACTACACAACTATGTCATCTGCAAATCTTAAGTTGTTAAGCTATTATATATTAATATAAATTCCTACATTTTCCCAATCTAAATTCTTAAAAACTTCTAGACATGCTGTGAATAATTTAAGAGAGATGGGGTCTCCTTGTCTAACTCCTATCTTAATCGGAATTTTCTCTATTTTTGTGTAGTTTTAGAATGACTGTACTTCCTGTACATACTGTATATCTTCAAGTGTTCTAACGTAAGATTCTTCTATTCTTTGTTTTTGAAGGGCATTATATATATATATATATAGAGAGAGAGAGAGAGAGAGAGAGAGAGAGAGAGAGAGAGAGAGAGAGAGAGAGAGAGAGAGAGAGAGAGAGAGAGAGAGAGAGAGTTAAAAATTTCTCAAGAATATACTTGTCATGTATAATTTGATTACTGATTGGAAGTATTTTGTCCCATTTCGTGCTAGACACATACCGGATTGCAATAAAAGTCTTAAAATAGTGTTGTGCACCCATCACTCCAATTGTCCATGTGAGTATGCTTTTAAATTTGGCTCTCTCGTCCTAGTAAACGTCTTTATTTACTGGTGACGCAATAGCCTTTATAGTAATAGAGAATACATCGAGTTATCTTTTCCAATGATTGAATAACATTTCGTCTGTTACTTAATGTTATAAGTGTGCGAAATTGGTTCAATATTGTATTTAGCTTTTATCATTAACATCATCAGTCACGATTAGTGTCCGGGCTTCGAGTTTGTTCTGGAAAAATCCTGGAAGCTTCTTTTGCTCGCCTTCCCACGATGGCCATGATACCTGTTCCCTATATAAAGCAGCTCGCGAGCTAGTGGCCGAGCTTAACCGGCCTCGTGCTCTAGAATTTTCGTCTGGGTTTCAGTGTGTCAGTGGCAGCGGTGCGCTCATAACCCTACATATTAAAGTGCAGTCATCTCGGGTGTTTGCCCGATCATTTCTCTTCCAGTAATCTTATTCAGCCACGGTTTTATCATTTGGATACTATAGTGATATATACAGTGATTCATCATGTCAGTTATAGGCATTGACTTCGGCAATGATTGTTGTTATATCGCCGTTGCAAGACAAGGTGGTATTGAAACCATTGCAAACGATTACTCGCTGCGGCCAACTCCGTAAGTATTCTCTCTCAATATTTTATTTGTTTTCATGGAGTGGTAATTGGGAGGCCATTTAGGGGTGATAGTCAAATTAGTAAAATAACGCAAGAATTAAGCTTAGAAACATAATTGGTGTAGGCGATTCGTTAGGTTTATTGCGTAATATGGGCGGTGGGAAAGGTGTATGGTTTCATGCCTACGGATTTCTTTCACGTGCTATGATTTCTGGATTAGTTATTACTTTGTAGGGATAGTATATCAATTTCAATGAAAAGTTCCTTTTCCCCATATCATAGTTAACTACTCTAAGTGGGGAAAGATGTCCTAATTTTCGAAACCCCTACGTTACAGTAACGGTAGGCCTACCGGTACCGGTGGTGTCCGGATTCCTGAAGTGCATGCGTTCCAACGATCTCATTTTAGCTGATTTGCTAGTATACCCCTCCCCCTAACTTTGAGAGATATACCTCTTGTACATGATTTAGAATAAGGGATAGTGATACTCGAGTTAAACGTCCCAGTGTCTTTACCTTAAAAAGGCTAGGTTTAGATACATGCAGCAGCCACGCAGTGCACTGTCCTCACGTTTGATTGCATTTTTCATGTGAATGAATGAATAATGAAAATTTCTTCACTGAATATTCTGGCTGTCTAGTAAGGTTTCTCGAACTGCCTGGCATGGGTTCGTCCAACTTGGCAAAACTTTCGTGGCGTGACAACACACTTCCGTTTCGTGGTTGTTTTAGGGGTGGCGAGTCGACCTCGTAAATGGCGGTCACTTGATAAGGTTGAGAGTCATCGTGTAATCTAATTTGCCAATACTACGTCTCTTATTTTATTAATGTTATTGGTAGTACTGTATTTTTTACCTCTCTGATTTTATTGTTAGTACGTTTTCATATCGATCCTTTCGCTGTATTTGTTCAAATCTCTGCAGGGCATTTCAAATTTTATTATTTGACAGGATACTGATATTTAAGTTAACATGTATTTGTGTAGAAAGATAGTCTGGTGGGTTCATTCTCGGTATTTGATCAAAAGGTTACGGTAAGATGATTGAATTTTTCTCCTGGTACTGGACACAAACTTTTTTTTCCCTCAGATTATATCTATATTAGTGTTGTATGTAATTTTTAAACCTTTCTTGGTAGGGTATTATTATTATTATTATTAATTTCTAAGCTACAACCCTAGTTGGAAAAGCACAATGCTATAAGCCCAGGGGCTCCAATAGGGAAAATAGCCCAGTGAGGAAAAGAAACAACAATAATTACAATTTTTAAGATGAGTAACAACATTAAAATAAATATATCCTTTATAAACTATAAACAATTTAACAAAACAAGAGGAAGAGAAATAAGATAGGGTATGATAGACCTGGTGTAAAATTTGGAAAGTTGTCCAAATACCCACTAATGAGAGAAACAATTAAGCACTACCTGACTTAGGAGCCATATCCTTGCCTAGCAAAGCTGGTAAAATTATAGTTATGGGTGAAAGAACATTTTGAAGAGGGAAATCGCTTTTCTGTAGTAAATAGTTAACTGAATCAGACCTTCATTTTAACAGCAAATAAACCTCAAACCCGATAGACCATCTAAGAACGGGAATTCATTCTAGTAATCTAATTGTATTTGCTCCGGCATGCACTCTCTTTGCTCCCGGAAACGAAAGACATTAAGCTCTTGCATACTGGTAAGCGGTACATACCGAGCTTCACACGCTTACCCCATTGTTTATTATATCTTAAATTATTTTTTATTAGAAGTGAATATAAGTATCAGTTTTTGAAGAAAACGGAGGTTTTTCCATAGGTAACGCGTCTATTTTGTATGAAAGCTTTTTCCATTTGTAACTATAATAAAACCCTGAAGGCATCGACTGCTCTATTCTTAGCTTACCCTGAGTTTGTCTTAATCCTGTTTTTTTTTTTTTTCAACCAGCTTTACTCTTTGCAAACTATCACGAAATAGTTTTTCTCCAATCGTAAAACCAGCTTCATATTTTTGTATTTCATACTAAGATATACACCATCTGCTTAGGAAGTACTGTTGTTATTGTGCGACAAGCTATGCACGAACTGGAGCAGATATGTGTGGTTTGTAAAATGTAACCAGGAGAGTGAAATAAATATTTTAGGGGAAGAGTATCCATATGTATTGTGTAGTTTTGCGTGGTTTTATTATGCGTCCTAAGAGAATAATGTATAGAGATGAATAGGCTAGTTTTACCATAATCGACTTGCCAGTGAATTTTCCCCGCCCATCGCCCCCTTTTCCGGCTGGGTGGCTGCCATTGCTATAGGGTATATTTTGTTAATTATTTATTTGCACTGGAAATAAGGGTAATTTTTTAAGAAAATGAAAGTTTTTCTAATAAAACCGCATCCTTATATTAGTATAGCTTTCCGTGATTTACTATAATAAAGCTGAACATTAGAGTACTAAGGCTACTGTTCAGGAACTGTCTTCAAGTCATCATCATCAGCCTTGTAAAATGGGTGACAACTACTTTACTTGCAATACATAAGATGTGTTGATTATGTTTTTTTAACTACTTTGCTTTTGCTGTTAACAATGACTGAAGGCAATATCACCTGATATGTATTTGTAAATATAGGATGAATATTTTGTTTAACTGAGAAAATCTAGAATTATCAAAAGTATTTGGGATTGGAAATAGATGATACTTTAGTTTCTAGACAAATGCAAGAATTATATATTTTCACTTAATGAGTTTTATCCATTTTTTGACTGAATAAGGGGACAACCCCCATTCATGAGTTTCCTATCTCCCATACATAATAACAATTATGGGGGATCTTCCAGGGGGGGAGGCAGGGTTGGGCTGGATAAGTACCAAAAAAAGGTATTTGCAGCAATAGTAATGATCAGAGATTCAGAAATTATAATAAGCAGTTGGAAAGATGTGATTCATGTAAGTGGTGTGGTACTAAAGTATCCTAGTGACCTATGATAGATATGAAGTTCATCAAAAGGTTTTTTGCTCAGCTGTGGCTCATTTTGCATGCATATAAACTTTAATGGCATTGCTCCTCTGTTCTGGCAAGCGGTATTTGGATGACCTGTGCATGGCGATATTTTTTTTTACTTTTAGACTAGCAACAATAGCTATTTACTGAAGATTATTTTTAGCATAATCAAATACCGAAATAGATGAAATTACTCCAAATTTTGAAATAAATTTAACTCCCTGTAAGAGACAGTCAGTTTGTTGACTGTGTTCATGCTGGAACTGAAGCAGAGAGGGGAAAAATTGTTCAGGAACTTATGAATAATTGGAAGCTCTTAGTGAGTGCAAAGACCCAGGTAATGACTACATCATAAAAATGCCAGAATAACAAGCACTTTTCCATTTCTTCTAGCGAATTCCACTTATGCCAGAATAATATTAAGGTATCATACATTAACGGCCTAATGTCGAGTCTTGATCAGTGGAATTCTGAAGACTTAGTGTTCACTGTAGTTTCCTTTCACCCAGTGCATGCTGTGCTGAATGACCTCAATTTCCTTGCCTCTGGCCTAACAGTTGTAATCAAATCCAATTCACCCACAGGTGTATAGTGCATTTACTGTCAAAATCTGGTTGTGTGTGGGAGTGGTTTATATTTACCAACTAGGGTCATAACTGCGTTGTTTACGATATGTTCGTAAATGTTATAAGTCTATGTATGGCAGCAAACTTTTGTATTGTGTCATCTTGCCATTGCAGCGCTTCTGTCAGTGTACGTAAGTTACTGATCGGGTTGGTATCAGTATTTCATGCTACAGTATATCCAGGCTTGCACAATCTGCCTTAACTTTAGATGGCAGGATGCCAGAAAACATCAAATCAGTCAATCTGACTTGACCAAATTAAACTACCAGTCCCTTTCTCTTGCTGATGTCCTGTAAACCTGACCACTCTTGAATTGCAGACAACCTGTTTAAAATGGGGAAAATTGTCATAGAAGTTTGGTTTGTTTTGCATAACTTGATTTTGTAAACTTAATAATGAAAATCTGTTGACATCATTACCTAGTAAACTTAGAGCTCCCAGACCTAGTACTGTATGCCATTTGCAAGAAAACTCCTAGGCGTCGAACTTCTGCCCCCCAAAGTTGATAACTAGGCATATAAACACCAGTTTCATATGGTGGTTCGGATTCAATTTCAAGGATACATATCCTTACCTAAATCCATAAGTTTGACAATCTTCTAAGTGCTACTCTAAAGATTCGTGTTCAGTACATACCCTTGACATTAAACGTCAACCCTAATCTCCGGCTGTTATTGACGATAATGCTTAGATTGATGAGTAAGGCCAACATGCTTTTCCTCACAAAAGTTCTATCATAATTTTCTTTTTCTATTTAAAAGCATTATAATTTATATCCCTACTCTATGATTATTATTATTATGGAATGAGGGCTAAAATCCTTCTCATATGGCATCTCAAGACCCTCTTCCATATCCTTTTTCCTTATTTTTGAATCGATAGCAGAGCTTGTAAGCACTTTACTACATCTCCTTCATTGGCAGTATGCTCAAAAAGGGAAAGTGGTTGTCGCACACTGTGTGTATCTTCTCACAAGTTTTTCACTGATTTGGGCGTTCGACTTGATGCTCTTGTTACCACAATTTGGAATGCCTGTTGTTATTTCTTCCACCTTTATTTGTGTTTGTCAAGGAACTCCCTGTGCCTTCTTCCTCTATGGGAACATGGAACTGTCTGGCCTTAAACCATCCTTTGGATGTGCATGCTGACAATTTGTCAGTGGTAGTGAGAAGTAGAAGAAACTTCTCCCATTTTTTAAAGGTTTAAAGGTTGCTCATGAATGGCAAAGGCAAGGGTCGGTGACATTGCTCTATCAAGCAGGTCAATGCCCTAGAGACTGACCATATATACATATGATCGGTGGCCAAGCCCCCTCTCCATCCAAGCTAGGACCAATGAGGGCCAGGCAGTGACTGCTGATGGCTCAGCAGATAGACTTATAGGCTCCCCCAAACCCCACATCCTTAGCTCACAAGGATGGTGAGGTTGCCATGACCAGAGAGACTATCGAGTTTGAGCGGGACTCAAACCCCAGTCTGGCGTTCACCAGTCAGGGACGTTACTACATCGGCCACCACATCCGTTTCTGAGCTTCACTAAAGAAGTACTGTAGTGTGTTTCTTATTGGGAGTTGGCCAGTGTGTTGGTTCTATTATTCACTGTACCGTTGGAGGGTGGATGTCACTTTAGAGAGGATTGAGTCTCATTTCTGAGTACAGGTGCCTCAAATAGGATGCGCTTATTGCCTTTTTATTTGGCAAGAGGTATTGTTAAGGCTGCTTTGGTTGGGATATGCCTGTGGGAGAGTTAAGCATCTCCCATATAGGTTCACTGGTCAGGCTGTGGGCTGGTGAACAACCTTCTCCGGGCAATTTTTAGTGCAGAAGATACTGTACTGCGATAGCTTTTCTTTGTTTGGAGTCAAAACAAAGAAAAAGTATTGCAGTACAGTATCTTCTGCACTAAGAATTGCCTGGAGAAGGTTGTTCACCAGCCCACAACCTGACCAGTGAACCTATATGGGATTTGCCTAACTCTCTTGAGGATCCTATGGTTGTTTATGATTGTTGCCTTTTAGATAGGACTGGAAAAAAGGGTGTTAGGAGGAAATGCACACTAAGAATGTAGACCTGCAAATAAGCTTAATTCTGTGGAATAGTGATTATTGGGTCTTCCCTCATTCAGTTGGCAGCTGCCACAGAGTTGTGTTGCAATGAGGAACGGATCAGTTCTGGGCTCCTCCTTGGTACTTCCATGGAGCAGCATTGTTGGTAAGGTGTACAATACTGATAATCAGGACTCCCTTATCCCCCTTACAATCTCCTTCATACCCTTTGTTACTGTACTTCAAATTCATCATGTTGATCAATTGGGTGGTTTAAGTAATCCATTGTGACAAAGTTCTCTAGTACTATATGTTTTTGACAACTTTTATGTGGTTGTTGATGAGCTGTCGCACCATATTGGATGTCCCAAGTACTTAGGGCTGTCACATCTTATTGGGTGTCCCTAAGTACATACAGCTGTCACATCTTATTTTGTGTCCCAAGTACGGGCTGTCACATTTTATGGGGTGACCCCTAGTACTGTTCACCTCTGGCATGTCAAATCTCATTTGTTGGCTCCAAGATCCAGTACCTTAACACCATGTCGACTAATGACCTAAGCCAAGAGAGGTGACCCCACTGCCTTTTGGGTTTTATCTGTTAAGATGAAGGCTACACAAGCTTATATTAGGGTGATAGTAAATGAGTCAATGGCCATGATACTTAATAAAGAAACTTGCCAGTTCTCTGCTTCTGAGAATTTGTTAGTTCATTGAGGTTTCTCTGTGCTATCTGTTTTTGGGTGGCTGTCAAGTTTTTATGTACAGTATTAGCCCAAGCCATTGTCACACCATAGTAGTTTGCTTCGCATGTACTTTTGATCCTTATTTTATACTGGGATACATCAAAACTTTATTTTAATGGTCTGCGTAAGTGCATTATTGTTATTTTTACTGGCTAAGCTACAACCCTAGTTGGAAAAGATGCTATAAGCCCTAGGTCTCCAAAAGGCAAAGTAGCTAATTTAGGAAAGGAAGTATATAAACCATGTATATGCATAGTGAATTATAATGTAAAATATTTTTCAAGACCGGTAACATCATAATTCATGTACTGTACATATTATATTTCTGTGGATCATTATTAATTTCGAGTGTAAATTTGCGTGGGCTGGAAAGTCTTTAATTTGGTTAACTCAGTCTAGGCCAGCTAGGGTTACTTGCGGAAATCTATAATTTGACCAGATTCACTCCTGTCCCCTGCTCTGTAGTCAACCATTTTTTCTAACGCTGTAGTCAAATTGTATTACATTGTGTTAGATTTGAAAACATAAGAGTGATCAAATCCCAAGTCTGTTAACAAAAACTGCAGTTTTACCATAAATGTAATAACCATTTCGTTATGTATAATCTTCGTAGGCCACGATGCATAGTTTAATCTCGTTAAGGAACTTAGCATTAACCCCAGCTCTTGAATGTAGACCTATGGTTGCTGAATCCCTTAACAGAGATCTGGGAAATGTAGTTTTTGTGAAACTTGTTGAGCTGAAGTTGAACCTTTGGGCAATCTATTGGATGGGAGTTTGAGACCTGCTGAAGTTTTGTAGTTCTGCAACCTCACCAACTAGTGAGCCTATAGGTCTATCAGCTGCTGGTCATATATTTACATGGTCAGTCTCTATGGCATATCCTGCCCCTTGCCTCTGCCGTTCTTGAGGGACCTTTAAAACTATGCCAAGAAGATAGAGCCTTCCTACTTGGATTTTTTTTATCACATGCAGCATTATTTAGATTAATAGTTATAAGTTTAATTTTGAGAAATATAACATTAGGTCTGTTTCTTCAGTTAGACCGAAGTTATTTAGACTAATTTTTAGATTATACTGTTTTCTTTTAGTCTGCTGTCTTGGATGTTGTTCGCCTTATTAGTCTTTAGCAGCTGACTTATCTCAACTTCTTAGACAAAAGTTTGTGTTTATTGAATTCCCCTGGCTGGATTTAGATATTTATGTGAGTCACAGCCTTCCAATTAGTGTTTAGTGGCTGCAATTAGGATTTTCATAATTTTACAGTTTTCTGCTTGGAGATATTTTCATAATTTTAGAATTTTTTGCTTGGAGATATTTCTAGACTGTACCAGCCACTTTTACGGGGCATACAGTTAATTTTAATGGTCTTGCTAATCTGACAAGAGGCTCAGTACTACAAAGTTGAATCTATGGCATTTTAAGAAGTTAGAGAGTTGTACAGTTTTATGTTGAGCGTGTGAACACTTCTCGTTGTATAATTTATAGGCCTATGTTACTTATTTGTTAATTTTTGTATCATATATATGTGTATATATATATATATATATATATATATATATATATATATATATATATATATATATATTTATGTGTGTATGGGTATTTTTATAGTTTGCTCTATACTTTTGCTACTTTTCTATATTATACTGTCTCTTGACCTTTTTGTCTTTAATATTATAGACACATGAAATCAGCTTGTTTAATGACCTATGTGAGGAGGGGTTAGTTAACTTGGACTAGGGTTATTTGACACCATTATAGTTGTACTGTATATCATCACTTCTTTTGGGGATTGGTGAAGCGCCACTGATGTAAACAATTCAGATTGAATTTTATTTTCATCCTACTGTCATAGTTTACTGTGTTAATGTATTACATTTTTATGCCTTTCGACAGGCCTTCGTGATAGTTTTTTTTTTTATTGCTCATTAACTTGATGACATAAACAAACATCCAGTTGGCTCTATTTTCTTTAGTCGCCTGGATTACAGTAATTCAGTCTAGTTTATCACCTGTTTATCGAGTCCCATCACAAGAAAAGGTTTGGCGTACCGTGCTGTTATGTACACAACCCCCCCCTATTTTTTTTAATGACATCCACTGAGTAACTATATATTTTAAGTTATCAAAATAATAGTATCACCTTGAATATTCCTGCTAATGAAGTCTTAGTGGTCCCAAGATAATTTTTAGCACTAGCAATTAGTTTTTCTCATAACCACTAAGAATGTTATCAGTAATTCTTATTTGTAAACTAATTAATTATTTTATTAATATTATTTTATTAAACTAACATGACCATGGTCTGTATTTGAGGCTTTCCTATTTCCACATGCACAAGTTTGCAACTTCTCAATTTCACCCGATATATTTTAAAAGTAACATTTGTATCCACGATCAGTATTTGATGCTACCCCTGTTGTAATATGACGTGAAAGTCAGTTTTTAGATATTGGGTGTGTACCTTTCCGTAACATTTTACTGAATATGTTGTGAGGGTTCGCCCTCAGTCCGAATGTTTTCAGTCCCGTCAGGCTTTTTAACCAAATTATTGTGTATATAAAACAAAAGGAATCCTTTTAAGTGGTGGAGATTTACTAGTATGCTTTAATTTTAACTAAAAGAACTCACCAAAAGCAGAGTGCGTAAATGGAACTTGGATGTAATCGTTTCTCTTGTCTACCTTCACGTGTTATCGTCGGGGTGGACGTTTTGTCGCAATTCCGCTAATTTCCAGATGGAGTGAGTGCTTGCGTAACTCTTGAAATTGTGACTCAGGTGTTGTTCAATGTACAATCTCTCTCTCTCTCTCTCTCTCTCTCTCTCTCTCTCTCTCTCTCTCTCTCTCTCTCGCGCCTACACACAGCTTTCTCTCACCTACACACGATTTTTTCTCATGCACAAGAGTATTAGCAATTTACCGTTGAACATTTTGACATCCAATTATTGCCTTAACTTTAAATGTGTACAGTCTGAAAATCGAAAACTTGAACAAATATGAACACAGTAGCGTGGGGACATACTCGTGAATACACCTTGACAAGAAAGCTTAAATCTCGCAAGTTAGTGACTCATGTAGGTCATATACTTTAAGAAAGAATTGCTATGCCTCCTAAGTGGGTTTAAAATCCCATTTGAAATAACTGTTGGCAAGGAACGTATTTGATCGTCTAAATTTACTGGTGTTTTGAATATTTTTTATGGAAAATATTGAAGAAGGAAGATTCCAGGTGTAAGGCTGAATTTTACTTTCCAGACGGGTTAATTACACCAATAATTCAGCAATGACGATCAAGGTTTTTATGTTGAATTAACCAGTTTCATTTTCTTCCATGAAGCAAATTCATCCATAGCGTACAAGGTGTCATGCCTTAATATTTTGTTGTTTGAGACTATGTACTGTACATCATAAAGCTTTTTGCACCTTCATAAGGTTTATAGTTGAAGGTTACCTTGTCTACAAGGCTTGTATTAGGTGTGTTAGGTAATGTCGAACCAATAAATACCTCTACACACGTACACAAACACCACACTAAATGTCTAATTTGTATGGTATTATTTTTAGGATCAGCATTTATCCTATATTTTTTTTTCTATATAATCCATATGTATTTTGTTTACTTACATAATCCTTTTCGTTTTACGTTCGCACATTCCATAAGTTTAGGAACACAACTGTCCTAAGAGGGACAAAGCTGTGAGTGCACTTCAGTCTGTGCAGTTGTCGCTATTTGCAGTCTTCCTTCATCCCCTAGCCGCACTTACTTTATATAAATGTTCTACTTTTACCACCGTTTCCTTTCATCATGCTGTCCAGACTTCTACCTAACGTGCAACTGCAGGGTTTTCGTTTCCCTCTGTTGCACTTGGTCGCTGTAAGGCCTTTGCAGGTCCCGTCACCGGATTGGGTTAGCCAAATTCATAAATACATCAGGAAATATCATATTTGTACTAAGAGTCTTTACGTTGTAGTTTAGTTAAATGTAGGTTTTTAAGTGGAGAGAGAGAGAGAGAGAGAGAGAGAGAGAGAGAGAGAGAGAGAGAGAGAGAGAGAGAGAGAGAGAGAGTACAGTGAAGAATTGTCAAGGTAACAGGCCATGGAATGATATGAACTTGCAATATGTTTCCTTGAGTATCTGTCTTCGAAAATGTAGTGTGTTCTTCACCAGTCTATATGATATTTTTACTTTCCCTAGTGTCAAACCGATTGTATTAATTAAATGCAGATTATGAAGGTTTACCGTCTTTGCCAAATACGGCCAGTTGCTCTTGATCACAAATATCCATGACTCAGCCCATCTCTCTCTCTCTCTCTCTCTCTCTCTCTCTCTCTCTCTCTCTCTCTCTCTCTCTCTCTCTCTCTCTCTCTCTCTCTCTCTCGTTGCTGCCTATAACAAGATACATCATTTAATCCTTTATACCAAAGATACATTCAACCGGTGTATCAGTGTAGGTCGCATTCCTTTTCTAATTTTGGCTATTTATTAAATTTAATTCCCACATGCATCGTTTGCGCGTGCGCGAATTACATCACTAAATATGCACTTCGTTATTCAGTGAAATTATGATTTAACGTTCTGGAATGAATGAATTATAGGTACACGAACATGATTAATTTCCTCTGAAAGAAAAAGTGGAAAGTGATGCGATGGCTGCTTCCCAGTGAATGGTTCCTTATATAGGGGTTGAGGTAGATGACCACTGCCAAATTTTACTCCCACTGAATGCCGTTGCTCGTGGGAGTTGAGTCAACGGACTGATAGCAAATTTCTTCCACTTATTTTGCGATTTTGGATAAGAAAATTTTAAGACATGGATATTGAAGAATGTTTTTTAAATATATTTACGCTATCATGTTTAACAAAAGTCAGATTCGCTATACCAGTAACTTAAATTTGGCAACAGACCGCATTTTCAGAACTCCACCTGGATAATGTAATTGTATTGTTCTATAGGAGGATTGTTTTACATAGCTGTCGAGGTATGCTGGTTACTCTCTATAATAGCTGTACTGTATTTGAATTTCATGCATTTTCTCTAGGGCGTCTTGGTATTTAGTAGCTAGCTAGGTTTACTGTAATCTGAGTTATTTAGTTAATTTCTATGCTGCTAACAGTGTCCAGCGGTTTATGATCTAGGTTGGCTATTGAAAGGCCATATATGGAAGCATGTGATTTTCCTTAGACCATGGTCGTAGAATGTGATGCAATGTTGTTGTAATTTACATTTTGGCTTCTCATGTCTGTCAATGTTAGTCCATTAAAAGATGATATGGTTGAGTACGTTGTCAAGATTTTTTTTTTTTTTTTTTTTTTTTTTTTTTTTTTTTTGCATTAGTGATTTGATATATTCCTTGTTGAGATTCTAACTTCACGGCTTTGAATATAACTTCTCAAGATTTCTTATGTTGGTATGAAGTGTGTTTAGTGACTGCAACTGCTAGGGAGTAATAGTTAATTGTCAGTACTTTACAATGTACGAGTTTGTTATTTTGATGGGTTCGGTTTTTCAAGCACTATGATTTTTTTTTTATTGGATGCGTGATGCATTGAGAAAAATGCATTAAACAACACAGTTCTTGATTATTTCAGTATATACTGTAGCCCTTTGGTACAGTTGGCTTCATTAATTCCGGTACACTTCACAGGCAGTTAGAGAGACTTGTGACAGCTGTACATTGTAGTAGGTAACGCTGTTTAGCAGAAAAAAATACCAACCAACCTGTTGGCAATGCTGCCTTTGAAACAAAGTCGCCTAGCTTGGAAACACGTGAATAAAAGCATTTATATTAATTTTAAAAAATGCTTTTAAGCAAATAAGCTCTTTTTTTTGTTTTTAACTATAAAATTGCTTTTGATCTTGTTTACAAACTCGGTGACTTTGTGTTACAGCCAGAGTTGGCAACAGTTTCTCTTTTGCTAAACGCATCATTACCTGCTGGAATGTACAGCTGTCAGATTTCTCCTTAGCTTCTTGTGTAGTATACCAGAATTAATGAAGCCAACCGTACATTATTAGTATTTACATGCAAACTTAAGGGAATGGGAATTTTATGACTTGATTTTTGGTTGATCAGCATCTTGTAAATATTCTAACAACTAGGTAAATGTCTTCTTTATCCGCAATTTGAATTTACAATCAAAAGGTTTATGAAGTTATAATAAGGTATAATACTGTATTAGACTATTCTATTAGTTATATATTCTAGCTGTAACCAGATTGAAAAAAGTAATTTTTTTAACCATAGTTGATTTAATGACACATAAAATTGAATTAAAATCTGCTGACTTAGTTATTGTGCAGATTGAGAAAATCCTTGATTTAATGATGTTACTTATTTTATTCTTCTATTAATCTTAAATTCTCTTATATTTGGTATTCAACAGCCTTGTTACCTGAGCTGAAAACTCATTCTTTATTCATAATTCATTTGATTTATTAAAAGTTTATTTCAAGACCTCGTTGGACTGTAGAGCTATCCTTCCTCCTTAATTCCCCACTTACAGCAGTTCATGCTGGAGGTACATGTCAGTCAAATCCAAGCCTGTGTACTACTGCCTTTACCCCCGTATTGATTGTTATGACAAATGTAAGTCACAGGAAATTGCCAGAGTCGGTCGTAATGAGTAGAAGTCTTCGAATTAGTTAATATGGCCTCAAATGTCCCTGTTAATGATTGTTTGGATGATAAAAGCTTGTAAGACCTTCACTTTGTCTGGACCCATTATGCTTCAGTGGGTCCAAATTTCATAGCAACATGATTTGGCACCCAATTTTAATGCCTTATCTAACACTCAGTATAGTCCATCATTTAGTAGTAATGTTAAAAATTTAACGTTGAAAATAGCACAGTTGACTTTACAAATCAATAAATCAGTTAGTAATAATGTCCAAAGTTTAAAATAGAATAGTTTACCTAGGAATGGCTGCCAGAATAATGTGAGCAAATGTCACATAGCTACTGTTAACTGTTTGGGAGGAGTTTTTATGGCAAACAGACAAGACAAGTATCTGTTTTATGTTTTAGATTAGTCTGTTACGTTTTTTTATTTTTTCCTTCTCTATTTTAAGAAATTCTTGTGTGGGGTCTTTGGCATAACATACAGTAATAAAATCAACAATAAGCATACTTAGAGTTAAAGTAAAAGTATTATGCAATTTAATTTGTCAGCCCAATACAGTCTGC
Organism: Palaemon carinicauda; assembly: GCF_036898095.1. Classification (NCBI taxonomy): domain Eukaryota; kingdom Metazoa; phylum Arthropoda; class Malacostraca; order Decapoda; family Palaemonidae; genus Palaemon; species Palaemon carinicauda. The sequence goes on from NC_090728.1 coordinate 37,206,751, forward strand.
TCATGATTAGTTATATACAGTATTACTCTTGCCACTGCATTATGCGACAAGCTGCAACCATGGTTGGAAAAACAAAAAAAAATGAGAAATAATCCTGGTATGGAGTGAAAATAATAAAAATGTAAGTGTAAAATGAAACAAGTTGAGGTGATTAAAATCTGAAAAATATGTAACTGGTAAGCTGTGAATCAAGGCATGTTACCTTGCACAATTAAAAAGCATTTTCACCTGAGTTTGAACTTCAAACTCTTCAGTGATTCCACATTTGAAAAGAAAGAACTTTTTTTTTTTCTCCTAAATACCGGTAATTACGTACCCAGTTCTACATGGTAGGTGGTTGTATATTTTTGAAAGATATGAGAGCTAAGAATGGCCAGACATATGAGAGACTATATGTCATGCATATTTAAGTAAATGAAACAGTATAAAGGAAACTAGAACAGGAAAGAAATTTAGGTTTCTAGGAAAAAATGGTTGAAGGAAATTTCGTGAACACTTACTGTAGTTTATTTTTTTTTATATAGAAATTTTAACTATCAATGTACAGAATTGTTTTATTTTTTATTTTTTTTCTCCCATATCTGTAGGCATTGTTGTACTATAGGGGAGAATTATGATATTTACTGATTTTAATTTAATAATGGTAGTACAGGTACTTGCCTTCAACATAATGTTTTATTTGTTGTATGATATGATTGTTTGTCAAATTGTATTCCACCACTTTTAATGTAGATTACTCATGTTGAGATTATTGGTGAAGTGTGTGCTAACTAACAAAGAGAAAATTTGTTTAATTTTATCATTAGCCAGTAACTAAAGTCTGAAGTCTGATTTGTAACATAATGTACTGTGTACATACATACATACTGTATATTTATGCTGTAATACTGTACACTCTAAATTACTGTACTCTTAACATACAATTACTTATACAGTACCCCATACGTAGTGTACCTACTATATACTGTATATGTATAATATACAGTACTTGAAATTACTGCATCCTTAACATACAAATACACAGTACAGTGCTCTGTACAGTAGTTTACTTACACTTCTACGTGGCTATTAAACAGTAATTAATGTAAGACATAAAACAATTCCTAACCCCTATTCCTGTGGCTGGCCGGGACACTGCCATCAGAAGTGACCTTGGCACTTCCTAGGCATGGAACAGCTCAATAAAAAAAAATAAAAAACTATCCAAAAATGTGTAGCACATCCTGAATGCATATTATAAACAAACATTGGACTAATGCTAAAGGGATAAGTAATGCCCTGCTCTCTGGCCAAGTGAAACATTAGTACAGTGTATCAAAGTTAACATCGTAACTTTAATTTCACTTACAATTATTTTAAGTACCTTATGAGAGCCCTTTTGTAATGGTGAGCCATCATAAATCGAGACCGTTGTAACCTGGGGACATCTTTATATATTGTATTGTATTTACCTGAGGTTCATAAGGTTTTTATCATCGAAAAGCTACCCGAATTGATGACCTATCTTGAAAAGTTTCGTTTTGAAATCATTAAAATTTTCTTGATTTTCCTCCATCCCCTTTGCTGACGCAAAAGGGAGAGAGGAAAATCCCCCAAGTATATTGATGCGGTATAGATGGTGTTATCTGGCAAGAAGCGTGGTACATCAGTTTTTAAAGTCAAATTGAATTTAACAATTTTTTTGTGGGGAGCCGGGTTCAGAGTGTAATGTATGAATTGCAGATGAGATGTAGATGTACTGTAATCAATTTTATTATTAAAATTCTATTTTTATGAAACTCAACCTTGGATTCATAAGGCTCCTTACCACATATAGTAGGAGGTAAGTGAGGGTAAAAGACAAACTAAACTTCTGCTCTTCTTGAATATTCTGCTTAGTACAGTAGAATTCAATGGTTGGTGGAGGGAACACCCTTGTTTTCACGAGACTGCTATTCCAGATTGAGGAAGTCGTAACATAATTATTGTCATGGAGTATAAAAAACCCTGACTCCAAATTTAAGATACTTAGACTAATACCAATTAGTCAAAATAACAAACTCCCAAACCCCCTTTACCAAATTGCATTACATCACCAGCAAGTTTTAAAAGAAAATTTGACTTTTTTAGGTAGTGGTTAGCAAAAGCAAACTGGGTACATGACTGTGCCGCTTTCACAATCCTTTCTAAAGGCAATACTTGAAGAAGTGAAGGAAATTAGCAGCACTCCTAATATCATAAGCCCAAAATTTCAAGTCTATCACTTATAAGATATCCAATTCAGAGTGAGATACTATTACTAAAGCCTAAAAAGGATGGGATAGTATTCTGAGAGAGAGGACACCCTGGTACCCCAATTCCGCAAGACAGATTAAGAACCTTTCTAATCCTATCTTGCCTGTAATAAGACACTGTAATTTCAATACAGTAAATGTCATTTTTAGTTAACCCAAAGTGCGATATAACAGATGAGTAGGCATGCTCAGAACTAGCCTGATTTATTTATTTATTTGTTTATTTATTTATTTATATATATATATTTTTTTTTTTGCCACAATGAGTTTCATGAATTACTGGAAGGGGTTTTCATCTTCCATTTCAGTATCCTCCCAATCAACTTTATCACCAATCTAATTTGGTGTAGTTAATATAAAAGATTGATGAGACATTGAGAAATTTACATTTTTAGTTACCTTCCCCAACATTAATACCACTGTTAGGCTTAATGAAAATGTTAGAGGCTTATCCGTAATTAGGGATGCAACTGTTTATTGTTCTGGTAAGATCTTGATTCTTTATGTAAGACCTGTGAGCTTGGAGGTAAAGGCATTAAACAGAAAGCCATATCATTGTTAAGGGGCAAAACTGTATCATTAGTGCCTGCTCCAGCAGGAGGAGGTATAAGAGAATATAACCTGTTTATCTATCTGGATCCGGGACTTTATATATAAAGAATCTGATCCTAGAAAGGTGAGGGTTGAAGCACCTGTAGCACGTAACTCCAAATTGCGCTGTTTATTCAGAACCTTGCTTATTGGCACACTAGAACTTCTAGGCAAAACAGCAACAATTAGCGTAGGGTTAGGAGTAAGATAGGATATGCCAGAGGCACTGTCACTGGCAGAAGGATTAGTATCCTTTTCAAACTGCAAGAACAAGGCAAATTTTTCCTAAGTAAAAGTTTCTAACCTCCAAAGGTCCAGAGTTACCCTGAATACTAACATTCTCCCCACTGCCTAATTCTATTAGCTTAGTTTTCTCTAGATGCTCCCCTGATTTGATATGTCATCTTACATTGATTCCACACAAACCAGTTTAGATAGAATGTAGATATAACCTTCCATTGCATTGTATGGCAGGTCTACACATTCCAAATATCTCTTGTATACATCAAAATATTCTCAGGCAGATGAGGCAGCTAGTGAGGTGCTCTCTATTTATTCCCTCCAGCCATAGGCGTAGCACAAACAAACTAACTATAAATCTAAATGTAAAGCAAAAATGGGAATTTTATTCAGACACTTTAAAACAAGAAAAGCTGAACACATGATTATGCTTTACAAAACTTATGTACGTAGTTCACTCTAGTACTGCAATGTGATATGGTACCCACACTACCAAAAGGATATTGCACAAATAGAGAGTGTACAGAGGTCCTATACTGCTAGAATAGAAGTTAAGGACCTTGACTACTGGGAAAGACTGCAAATTTTAAAACTATACAGTCTAGGAAGGAGAAGAGAACGCTACATGATAATACAAGCATGGAAGCAAATAGAAGGAATTACTGAAAACATCATGGAGCTAAAAATATCAGAAAGAGCAAGCCGAGGTAGATTAATAGTGCCAAAAACTATACCAGGAAAACTAAGTAAGGCGCACAGGACATTAATCCACTACGCACCAGCATCGATAATGCAGCGTCTATTTAATGTGCTGCCTGCTCATCTAAGAAACATATCAGGAGTGAGCGTAGATGTGTTTAAGAATAAGCTCGATAAATACCTAAGATGCATCCCAGACCATCCAAGACTGGAAGATGCAAAATACAGCGGAAGATGCATTAGCAGCTCTCTGGTGGATATACGAGGTGCCTCACACTGAGGGCCCTGGGGAACCCAAACATAGAATAAGGCAATCTAGAAGAGAGAGGCAATTACATGTCAGCTCATATGTTGGAATGCAATAAGCTTGTCAGTGACGAGAACTGTCGTATGGACTACTCTTCATGCCAGACAACACCATTTATACTAGGGTGGGTTGGCAATATGGAGCAAGGAAAACAAGATGAGACTTAAACGGGGAGGGGAACTTTTTAAAAGAAAAGCGGAGTGAACCTCAGCAGAGTTTCTTGGAAATAATTGGAGTCCCTGTCAGTGGTTCTTTATGACAATGAATTATTTGGTTACCTTCCAGTTAAAAGTAGAATTTAATGTATATAAGTTAATATGAAATATTGTTTTTCCATGTACCAGATATGATTTTATACCTTTTCCTAACACACTTAAGATTATAATTTTTTCCTTTGCTCAAACATGTTCTTGAAATGCATTTTTTTTTCCAGGTCATGTATTTCCTTTGGGGAGAAGAATCGTATCCTTGGTGTGGCTGCCAAAAATCAGATGACCACCAATATGAAAAACACATTATGTGGATTCAAAAGATTGCTGGGGAGGAACTACAGGTGAGAAGTTCAAGGATTTTGGATTACTTAGAATTACTGTAGTTCCTTACACACCTTGTGGAAAGACTTTTTAAGTTTTGTGGGAGGCTGTGTTTGATCTAATTTTATACTGTAAATGCATATAGATAAATGTTTTGTGGTTGATATTGTTTTGATGTTGATATTGCAGTATTATGAAGAATGCTTTTGTAACTTCAGGTGAAGGAAATGTGAGGATTTATTTGATATTCCTTTGTATTTTTAATGGTCTTAAGATTGCTTCCTTGAATCTTTAATATTCTGTAATTAATAATTATATTTCATTTTCTAAGGGATCCCAAAGTTCAAGCAGAATTATCACGTCTTCATTATCGTGTTGTTGAACAGCCTGATAAATCGGTGGGAATTGTAGTTCGGTACTTGAATGAAGAACAGACGTTTAATCCGACCCAGATCACAGCTATGCTCTTTACAAAGTTGAAGCACACTGCGGAGCAAGCCTTGGGCATTAAAGTTAACGATGTTGTGATAGGAGTAAGTTAACTTGAAGTTATGCCTGTTTTTTTTTAATATGTTTGAACATTTTAAAATTTTGGCCATACTAATGATTTCTGTATGTATATGTACAGTAATTTGAAACAATGGAGTACAATTTTATCCATTTCCAGGTACCCTGTTATTTTACCGATAGTGAACGTAGAGCTGTTTTGGATTCGGCATTTATAGCTGGTCTTAATGTGCTGCGTCTAATGAATGAAACTACAGCTGTTGCCTTAGCCTATGGTATTTATAAGCAAGGCCTTCCAGAACCAGAAGAGAAACCTAGGAATGTGGTGTTTGTTGACTTTGGAAACTCATGTTTACAAGTAAGTTGTTTAGACTGTGCTAAACATTTGGATAATTACAGTGGTACCTCGATATATTAAAAATTTTTTCTGGGAGCAAGCTCTCAAACTAAACTGCTCATTAATTAAACTATTTTTCCCTTAAGAAATAAGGGAAATACACACGGAACGTTCCACACGTCCATGAATACACGTACGTTATTGTACCCTCATTTATAAATTTAAAAGTTTCAAGTGTAATTTAGTGATCATGTTAAACCCTAACATCTGACATGCATGCAAATTAGTAATTAACAATAACAAAATAGACTCTAGAGAAGAGGTGGAGGAGGAGGAGGGCTTTACTCCTTGGAGGGATAATCTCCTTTAGTGAACTGGTAAAATTTTGAAAGTTCCCTCTCTTGAATGACATACTATCACTAGAGTAATTTAATCCCTTAAATTACACTTTCTGGACACTTTTCTGAGGTATTAAGAACACATGGCTGTGGTTTTGTTAATGTCGGCACCCTGTTCGTGAGATCGGGTGTACATTTTTGCCAGGGTTGCCACGTGTACTTGTTCATAATTTTCAACAAATTCTTTTTTCAACTCTGGTAATCCTCTTCCCTTTTCTAACTGTCTTTTTTAAGCACTTTTTGAGCCTTTATCTAGATGCTATACTGTACTGTTAACTTGATGGTGAACAGTAGCGATCACAATTCAATAAAGAACACAAATCATTAAAGAAAACTTCCAAAGAAGCTAACAAGATACTACATATAGATGAAGCTGCTACTATTGCTGCTTGGTGAATGAAAGAAGGTCTCGGCCAAGGGAAGGCTGTGAGCTTGGGTGAAACAAAATGATGTACAAATCATATGAACACTGTATTAGTGACATATGGGTACTGCCCAATTGCTTTCTGTGCATTGCTTGCTAGTCTTGTTGCTACTTGTTTACAAAAAAAAAATTTCAAAAGGAAGTAGTTTTTTCCTTGTAAACCAATTTGAGTTGTTATGCTTGCATTTCAAAGTTTCATGTAAACCATGGTACTGCTGTGTTGGTGACAATTTATCAATTGACGTTAAATCAATTTGCTGCCATTCTGATCTTCCCATACTAACATCATAATGACATCATAAGGCTCAATACTACACAGTATTTTGGGAATTTTATTCCAACTGTGACCAGATTGTGGAATGATCTTCCTAATTGTTCAGTTGAATTGTTAGAACTTGACAGGTTCAAACTTGGAATGCTTTTATGTTGTACTGGCTGAAATGGGTCTCTTGATTTTTATAGATTAGTATAAATTTAAATTAAAATGTTACTAATCTTGAGATATTTTTTATTCCCTTGATTTTCATATAGTTTATTTCCTTTCCTCACTGGGCTATTTTTCCCTGTTGGAGACCTTGTGTTTATAACGTCTTGCTTCTCCAACTAGGGTTTGTAGTTTAGCTAGTAATAATAATAGTAGTTTATTTTGCCTCCTGTCTGCGCATAAATACATGGATAAATTTTTCTTTGTTAAAGGTTTGTGCAGTTGCCTTTAATAAGGGTAAGCTGAAGATGTTATCCACTAGTGCCGATTATAATTGCGGTGGCAGAGACATTGACTACCTTCTTGCAGTTCAATTTGCCAATGATTTCAAGTCCAGGTATAAGGTAAGCTATGTAGAGTGACATTTACTGGAATAGAATGAATACCATGTTATAGTAGTCAATGAATGTTTAATGACTATTTTCATTGGGTTTATTTACATGAATTTATCACTAAAATAATTTCTCAACATTTTTCAGATTGATGCCACAACAAACCCTCGCGCCTGGTTACGTCTTCTTACAGAAGTTGAAAAACTAAAGAAACAAATGTCGGCCAATGCCACTGATCTCCCCATTAATATTGAATGCTTTATGGATGATAAGGATGTTACTTCTAAGATGAATAGGTAAGAGGAAGAGTATGCAGTTGATATGTTGGCGTTGAATGTTTTACAGGAACATAATTCTTATGAAAAAATAATACAACATGATAAATAAAAATATGAAGAAAGTGCAATATGATGAGAATTATTACTAGGCAAATTGAAAGCCCTTGAAAAGTGTAAGAACTGCATTACTGTTTGTTTTTCAGGGCAACCATGGAGGAATTAGCTGCGCCTCTTTTGAGGAGAGTTGAATCAACTCTTCAGATGTGTTTGGCAGATTCTGGTTTGAAATCAGATGACATCTATGGTATCGAGATAGTGGGAGGATCAACACGTATTCCAGTGATTAAGCAGATAATAGAAAAGGTTTTCAATAAAACCCCATCTACAACCCTTAATCAAGATGAAGCTGTTGCTCGTGGCTGTGCTCTTCAGTGTGCAATGCTGTCACCAGCTATTAAGGTAAATATGTAAACCATAATATGAAAGTTATAGTCTTGAGCATGGTTGCGGCATTGGTAATTACCCAAATTTTATTTTAATGTTCATTAGTGGCTGATTAATTTTCACCTCAGAGCAGTGTAGATCTATGAATAGATGTAATTTAAGAGCAAGGATGTTCCAACCAGACCCTGCCAAGATTTGAACAATTTTAGGGGTTTTGATGTTACGGAAATACCAGAGTGAAAACCATCTGTCTACCAGAAAATGCGCAGAAAAGGCTCAATTTTACTGTTCTGCCATTAGAACTGTTTTGGACATACATTGAAAGAACAAGGGTGCACTACCTATAGATGAACTGTGTGCCTAAGTGAAAATTGCTTTGAAATCAGTGACTGTGTATTCATTTGCAAGGGCATACATTTTCTTTTTCTGATTTTAAGAAAACCACCTCTTAATTTTCATTAGTAATTGATATGAAACATATATTTTTTGGTTACATTACCAGTGAATTTTTAGTGTTGTACTGTATTTTTCATAATATACATTCTTCAATGGTGTCACATAAATTAACACAAGTTTTGTATTGTTAGGTACGAGACTTTTCTATAACTGATGTTCAGCCATACAGTATTCGTTTAGTATGGCAAGATGAGAACAATCAAGAAGGAGATATGGAAGTTTTCACAAAAAACCATCAGGTAAGTCTATATATATAATTTTTCCAATTTTTTTTTCCTATTTTAATTGTAAACTAGAAGTACACGGTATGTACTGTTTCAGTTCAGATGATGACATAAGTGTAGCTGTGAAATAACTAATTTGGGTCATCTTTCCACTGATTTTGCTGTTCAGTTAGGAGTTGAACTAAGCCTTGTATATTTAATAACAATTTGAAATCATTAAAAAAAATACAAAGGGCCCTTGAAATCCTAGTGAATTTATACTGAACTAGCTAGATCACTTTTGAACTGTGCTATCTTAGTTACAAGAAGGTGCTACAAATACATGTCTATGAAAGATCGTGTCTAAAAAAGGGATTTTGACGAAGGAAAAATCTTTTTCTGGGCGAGGAACCTGTGTTGCCCAGTGAAATGCTCCTTAAAGCACAATACCCATTATTTTGGTAATAGGGTCATATAGTTCGTACCTTCGCTTTTATGCGCGACTTGCCTACCTTTAAACCCATCTTCATAGTTAGTAAGAGGTTACACCTTCACCATTTGTAAAGATGCTATGGAACATGTACTATATAGTGTAAAGCTCTCTATGTACTGTTTGTTCTATACTGTATCTTCCGTTTCTATCAGTGGTTTTGTTCATTTTTTAAGATTTATATAAGTCAAATTCCAAAGCTGAAGACTATTGATAAATAAGAGGAAAAGACTGAAAAAAATAGCCTGAAATTAAAAGTATTTTTAAGGCTATAGGTAATAAATTTGAAGAGGGAATTTAAAAGAGAATCAGGGCTTCTTTTAAGTCACATTGAATTATTTTACTTCTATCACTTGGGTATAGATCATGGTTGGCCTATAATTTATTTACTGTCACTTTTCATATGCAAATTGTGTAAAGGGAAATCGATCAAATGTTGTTGGGACTTTTATTTTCATATTTGCTATACTTAAGTTTGCCCTGTATAGAACTACAATTTTTTGTGAGAAGCACATTACAGTATATTGATACACATATACAATGTGTTGTAATATGTGTCTAATACGTTACTATTGTATTTTTTCCAGGTGCCGTTTTCCAAAATGCTTACCTTCTATCGCAGAGAACCTTTTGTCCTTCAAGCAGAGTACTCCAACCCCTCAACATTTCCTGATCCAATTATTGGTCATTTCACTATTAAGAACGTATCACCTGGACCAGAAGGAGAAAATCAAAAGGTAAGAATTGCTTTTTCACTTGTGTACACTGTTCAAATTGGTAGTCATCAGGTGGGTTTTGTATAAAAGATATTTTCAGAGTGTTTCTGTAACCACGTCAAATTTAAATCTTTGTCTTATTATTTGTGGATCCTATTAAGATTTAAAGAGAGGCAGTGACAGGTATACAAGATTTCAAGATATATTCTGGTGTCACACAGATCAGCACTTATTGATTTCCATTTTATGTATACCTGCAAAATATACTACAAGGTGTTTAAAGAAAACCATACTATCTCATATATCGTCTGTTACAAGCAGTGTGGGAATTTTTTAAAAGTTTTAAACTGACCGGCCGCTGTTGAAATGTTAGCGAGTTGTGCACGTTGTGGATAAGTTTACTTAAGCCAGTGGGATACTGACCAGGAGTTATATCTTTAATGGTATTTCAAAAATATAATTATAAGTGGTTGGAATTGGGAGAGTGAGATGGCAATATTTGCAAAATATACTAGATAAACCAAATTTATTTTGACCAGAAAGGTAAGTACTTTAGATAGAATAGCGTTGCACAAGATGTGTGTAGTTCTGAATTCAATAGTTTTAATTGTAATGAATGGTCCCAGGATCCAACACCAAATATTTAGCAGAATGTTTGGGTTGTGTATACAACCTTCCACCAACTCCATACCACCTTACCTTTTGCTAAATATTTCTCGCATATCTGCCTTATTGTAAAAATATGATTCATACAACCCTTACCTTTTCTAAAACCACCCTGTACTTCTAAGATTGCATTCTGTTTTATCCCTAATCCTATTAATCAGTACTCTACCATACACTTTTCCAACTACACAAAACAAACTTAATACCCCTTGAATTACAACACTCATGCGCATCTCCCTTACCCTTATATAGTGGTACAATGCACGCACAAACCCAATCTACTGGTACTATTGACAACACAAAACACATATTAAACAATCTCACCAACCATTCAAGTACAGTCACAACCCCTTCCTTTAAAATCTCAGCTCTCACACCATCCATACCAGATGCTTTTCCTACTCTCGTTTCATCTAGTGCTCTCCTCACTTCCTCTTGTAATCTCTTTCTCATTCTCATCTGCCATCACTGGCACCTCAACATCTGCAACAGCAATTATATCTGCCTCCCTATTATCCTCAACATTCAGTAAACTTTCAAAATACTCCGCCCACCTTTTCCTTGCCGCTTCTCCTTTTAACAACCTTCCATTTCCATCTTTCACTGTCTCTTCAATTCATGAACCAGCCTTCCTTACTCTCTCCACTTCTTTCCAAAACTTCTTATTCTCTTCATATGAATGACCCAATCTCTGACCCCACCTCATGTCAGCTGCCCTCTTTGCCTCACTTACCTTGCGCTTTACTTCAACATTTTTCTCTATATCTTTCATACTTCTCTACATTATTACTCTGCAGCCATTCTTCAAAAGCCCTCTTTTTCTCTTCCACATTTACGTTCACTCCTCCATTCCACCATTCACTGCCCTTCCTCATGCTGCCTCCAACAAACTTCTTGCCACACATATCACTAGCAATCTCAACAAAATTTTCTTTTACTAACTTCCACTCCTCCTCTAAATTATCAGTTTTTCTTTTACTTTTACTTTGTCATATGCCATTTTCAACCTTTCTTGATACGTATTTACTTTTTACCCCCGGTTTTATTAGCTCTTCAACCCTCACCAGCTCCCTTTTACATCCACCTACTCTATTCCCCCACTCTTTTGCTACAACTAATTTTTCTTCCTCCAAAGAATGATCAGACATACCGTTAGCCATACCCCTAAACCCGTGCACATCTTTCAATCTTCCAAACATTTTTTTAGTTATCAACACATATTCTATAAATGCCCTTTCTACCACTTCCATTTGCCACTCTTACCCATGTATACTTGTTTTTATCTTTCTTTTTGAAAAAGCTAGAACTTATCACCATCTCTTGCTCAACACACACATCTACCAGTCTCTTACCACTCATTTTCACCTGATATGTCATACTTCCCAATGACATCTACCTCTCCAGCACCCACTCCAGCATTTAAGTCACCCATGACAACTACATAATTCCTTCTACCCAGTCCTTTGTATGTACAAGTTATAAATTATAATATGTACCTCAAGTAAATGTAAAATTAATTTCAATCAGAAAATGAAACGGTAGCAACTACGTTCCATTCATGAACATTGTACCGATTCTTTGTTGAATGCCATTTTTTTTTAATGATTTCAAGAAAAGAAAGGTTTAAACACAGCCAAACATCCATCTGGGTGAAATTGGTGGAAGGCTTTCATTAAATTGTTTAAAATCAAAAGGTTAATGCAAGAGTGATTTATTCTGAAAACAATCAATGTTGAAAAAGTTTCTCTGTAGTGATAAATTACCTTCTAGGGTTGCATATTTTAATAAGCTATATACCTATTTCTAAGCTTTGAAACACTAATGCACCTTCAAGAGGCCCTTTTTGCCCTTGTTCTGATCAGCTTGATTTTTCTACTGGTCTATTTTAGAGGGTTTATTATTATTATTATTATTATTAATGGAGAGGTTTCTGTAAATAACTAATTTTGAACTAAAATGGTTCTTAGTGCTAACAGCAGAGGAGCCTATTAGTCTTGAAAAAAAATTATGAAAAAGTATACATTACCCCTGATTCCCTTAAAGTAAGGAAAGTTGGATTTTATGAAGAACTGCAGAGTGTAATAAATGAGATCCCAGAGAGAGAGAGAGATATGAAAATTGTGATTGGTGACCTCAATGCTGAAGTTGGAAAGAATAATCAGGGGATAGGGAATGTGATGGGTGTCGAGAGTCTTGCCAAAGTTGCAAATGAAAATGGAGAACATTTCATGAGTTTCTGTTCAGCAAACAATCTTGTCATTGGAGTACTGTTTCAACACAAGAACATTCACAAGTAAGCATGGACTTCACCGTTTGGCAATTACAAAAAATCAAATAGGTCGCATTGCCATTAATAAAGAGAAGGACTCTGAAAAATGTAAGAAGTAAAAGAGGTGCAGATATTGGCATTGATTACAAGCTCCTCATTGCCACACTGAAATTAAAACTGAATGCACCCAACAGAAAGGTAGATAGAATACCTTAGTTTGATACAAAACTAACCTTTTAGAAGAGCACAGAGAAATATTTGCAATTTAATGTAGGAATTGATTTGCAATCTTTGAGACCTTAGAAGCTGATTGCAGACAATTAATAAAGAATTGTGTGATATTAACCCTTTTACCCCCAAAGGACGTACTGGTACGTTTCACAAAAGCCATCCCTTTACCCCCATGGACGTACCGGTACGTCCTTGAAAAAAAATGCTATAAAATTGTTTTTCATATTTTTTGATAATTTTTTGAGAAAATTCAGGCATTTTCCAAGAGAATGAGACCAACCTGAACACTCTATGACAAAAATTAAGGCTGTTAGAGCAATTTAAAAATAATATACTGCAAAATGTGCTGGGAAAAAAATAACCCCCTGGGGCTAAAGGGTTAAAAATTTCCAAAAACCCCGGGGGTAAAAGGGTTAAGAACATACATTAGTCGGTTGGTACTGATGTCTTGGGACACGCATATGCAAGGAGAAAGCCATGGATATCAAATGATATTTGGGATACCATAAATAGTAGACAAAAACACAAATTGATTGTTGAAAATTTTCGTGGAAGTAATGGAAATATAAGGTAGAGCATGCCAAGTATTCTAGTATTGATTGTGAGAACAAAAGAAAAGTCAGGAATGATGAGAGAATATTTAGACAGTAAAGCAGGTGAGGCTGACAAAGCTATGAATTTAGAAAGTGGCTATGGTGTAAGAATTGCTCATAGAATTAATAATGAAATTTCTACTGGGGCAAAGAAGAAACAAATACCCATAAAAAAAGAGAGATGAATCTGTGGTAAAAGAAATGAAGAAAGACAACGTTAGATGGAACACTTTATTGAAGTTATGAATAAGAGATATGAAGGGAATTCTTTGTTTGATATACCTGAAGATGAGGAAGACCTTGATGTGCCCATGAATGATTTCAGCGGGGTTGAAGTCGAAGTTATCCTTAAAAAACTAAAGAAATGGAAAGCCCCGGGATGTGATGGAATAACTGCCGAGATGATACTGTCCGGAAATGAAGTGACTCCCAGACTACTTGCAAGATTATTTTGTAGAATGTGGCATGAAAAGGCAAAACCTGATGAATGGGCGTTAAGATTGCCGGTGATAATGGCAAAAAAAGGGAGACCTGACTGATTGCAATAATTAGAGGCATGTGAAAATATATACTGGTAATATGCTTATTTTAAAGAGATTGGAGAGGAAGATTGATGAAAAGCTGCGAGATGAACACGTAGGATTTACTAAAGGTAGGAGTTGCACTGACCAAATTTTCATTTTGAGACATGTACTGCAATGCATAGAATATAGAAATCCACTTATGATGGCATTTGTGGACTATGGAAAAGCCTTTGATAGTGTGCACAGGGCAATTTTATGGAGATTCTGGACTTAAGCGATTCCTCTTGAATATGTAAATTTAATTGTCTGTTCCAAGAGAATATGTTGTCACCTATGTTGTTTATCATCCTCTTGGATTTTGTAATGCGTAGAACAGTTGGAGATGGTTGAGAAGGATTGGACTGGATTGGTGATAGGAATTTAGCAGACCTAGAGTATGCTGATGATGCTGTCCTTGTTAGCAGAACATCACTGGATTTGCAACTCTGGTTTACCAGAATGCATGAAATATCTTGCAAGGTTGAAGCTAAAAGAAAGACAGAGGATGTGAACGGAGTAAGCAGTGGAAGATAAGAAGTAAGGATTAATGAGCAATCCTTAAAGTATATATGAACTATGATCTACAATACAGTCTTTAGAATTAAGAGTTAGTGAAAGATTAAAAAAAAAGAAAATCAGACAATGGATAGGTCAAGTAAAATTTGGAAATCAAATCGCCTGCAATTACATATGAAAATCAGACTACATATCAGTTTAGTGAGATCGGTGTTACTCTATGAACATGAGTCATGGTATGACAATGATTTGAGAACAAAGCCCTCGGAAAGATATTGGGAGTTAAATGGATGGACCTAATTATAAATGAAATTGCGATATTACTTGAGTACCATATATGGATGAGATCATGATGAAAGGTACATGATGGTTTGGGCATGCTCTTTGTACAGCTGGGGTCCACAAGGCACTAGAAGTTAAAAGACCCAGACCTACATGGCTAATGACTATGAACCGTGAAGTATTAAATTAAAAGCTTAAGATAGAGATGACTGGCGAAATCCAACCGAAGCCCATTACGTCATTAGGTGTGGGAGGAGATGGTGATGATGATGATAAGTTAGTAAGGGATCTGATTAATCCCATACAGGCCTACACTTCTCGTTATATTCACTGCATTGTTTATTTTTCATGTGTTCAGGGGTAATTATCTCGTTTTAGGTATCCCTGCCATGCCTGTATCTACTGTACTTCAAATCTGTACTTCTCTCCTCTTTTATGATAAAGACTGAATTTTACAATATTTTAGACTATGGCTTGTTTTTCATTGTTTGAGTGGCATCTTGCAGGCGTTGTCTAACTCAGGAATTTCTGACTTTTCAGCCAGTTTCAGAATATCCATAATTCTATTAGTAAAATGTCTGTTGTGTGAAGCTAAAGTCTCCTTCATATAGTATTGAATCTTGTTTGGTTCATTAGTGGCATAAATATTGTTGTCACTAGTCCTGCCTTTTGATAAAAAATCTGCTTTCTGCTCTATAAGGTTACTTATACATTCCCTATACACGTACTGAACGTGAATAAGTGTTTATAACCCGCACCCGACCAGTCAGAAAGGCGGACACTTTGCTATCTGTGTAGACACCTCAGGATTATGTATGTAATCGACGGATAGGTTTGCGTAAAGCAAATTGGGTTACAGACTAATACACACAAACACTGCCATTCCAACACCTGAAAAAAAAAAAACCTCACGTCTTGAACTGTCGACCTAACCACGCCATGATTCCTCGTTGCTGAGGGGAGTGGCGATGGTGGCTGGTACTACACAAACATACGCTACTGGGGTCTAGCGATAGTGGGCAGGGCAGCCGGTCGGGACTACGGTCCACCCCAAAGCCAAAGCTAAGTTCTTCAAAAAGAAGGCAACCGTGTTACCCCATAGGAATGGGGAAAAGGCACGCTAATATATGATGATGAACCTGATATCATTTGTTGAAAATCAGACACATTGATAAGTTTCTATACGTCGTACAGTACAGTACAGTACTTGAGTGATATTGTATGACCTCAAAATTGACTTAAGGTGGGGTTAAAGGACAACTATGATTTGATTTTTGTCTAGAATTAACAATGAATAACGTAAATATAGAACAGACATATGTTGAATCGATATAAAGGTTATTACTGAGCGTTTATTTATAAAGTGAATAATGTTGTGTGACCATGGATCATAGAGGAATGCAGAAAAGATATTTTGGCGTTGTTCCTGAATATCGCAATAAGTAGAATAAGTTGTCACTATCAGTGAATTTGTATAGATAGATAATTAGTCTTTATACTTCTTGCCTTACAATGCAGTGTGGTCTTTTTAGATGTGTTGAAATTAAACATAGAATTATTTTCATGGCTGTACTGTATTATGAATGATAGATTGTCCTGATGTTTTATGGTGCATCTTCCTGGCAGCACTTGTGATTTGCTAAGGCAAGGTGATGATAAACCTGGTATTTGGTAGAGGTTTTGGGTGGGTAGGGTTTAGCTTTTCGGAAACTTCTCTAAAGATTTTAGTTTCATTGTCAGTGTTGTTGAAAGTAAAAGAGATTTGAAATTATTTTGAATATTTTAAGATTTGGGTGTTAAATTATCAGTGTTTATGCCTTTTACTTATATTGATTGGTAATTATAGCATTGGTGCTTTTGGAGGGAAAACCAAAGTTTTTATGTGATATTTTTCTTTCAACATTGACTTTGAACTATCATTGTTGTTTTCTTCCCTTAGCCATTAACCTTATGTACTTATAAAGATAATAATGTACAGTATTACCAGTGTGAATGTTATAGCTATGAAGATAATCATTCAGAAATTTGGAATTTGGATTTAATTTAGTTAAGATAGGAATTGAAAGTATACTTTTTTAATGAGATTCACACAAGTACAATACTTGATGTATGTAAATAGGTCATGGAAGTAACTTTGCAGGTGTTCACATGTACAGTATATAAATTAGAGAATATAAATATTGATGTGTACAGAATTTATTGTGAAATACTGACTTTGTAGAAATCATTGCCTTATCTTAATTTCCAAGTCCAGTTTAACGAGTAGCCCTTGGTATTTTGACGTTCATGGCCATCGTTTGATTTATAGTGCTAGTTACAGAGTAGTGCTATTGATAGGCAAGTTAGGCTATTATCATTAATAATGGCATTGCAGATCTACTATATATTATTTACATTGGCTAATGCAACATGTAGTTACTAAAGGTAGAAAGTATAAGTCAAATTTACATAGGGTGATTTTAGATTTTGATTTAGAAATATGGAAAATGTGTGAATCTCCTGGACCAAAAAAAATACTGTATTTAGATATGGAGTCTAGAATTGGGAAAAAAAAAAAAAAAGGATGGAACTCAAAAGCTTGATGTAGTTTGGACATGTGATAAAAAGACCATTGTCAGTTAATCAGAATAGTATGAGAATGGGATTAATAGTTAATTACTGAAGTAGATGAAGGGAATTAACAGCTAATTACTGAAGTATATGAAGGGAATCAACAGTTGATCACTGAAGCATAAGAAGGGGATTAACAGTTAATCAGAAAAGTATAAGAAGGGGATTTACAGTTGATGAGAAGAGTATAAGAAAGGTTAAAGAAGAGGGATAAAGTTAATCAGAGAAGTATAAGAAGGTGATTGGCAATTAATCAGAGAAATTTAAGAACAGGATTAACTGTTAATTAGAAAAGTATTAGGTGATTACTAGTTAATCAGAAAAATAAGACAGGAATTAACAGTTATTCGGGAAAGTAGAGGTAGGGAATTGACAGTTAATCAGAAAACTATAAGAAAAGATTAACAGTTAATCAGAAAAGTAAAAGGGAATTAACATTTAATCAGAAAGTACAAGGGGAATAACAGTTACTCGGAAAAGTAAAAGGAGATTAACAGTTAATGAGAAGTTTAAGAAGGCGCCTAACAGTCAATCAGGAAAGTATTAGGACGGGATTAACAGTTGATAAAGAAAAAAAAATGTAAATATTTAAGCGTTTGGAGGAGGGCTCAGTAATTTGTGGAAAGGTGATGATTTGTACTGGGTTAAAGGGATAAAGGTTTACAAGTAGATTAAACAAATTTGGTGCATTTTACATTTCCTTGGCAGGACCAGTGATGAAAGTATACTTAATGTTCTGTGAACTTCATGAAAACATCCTTTTGGGAAATTTCAAGATTTTACTTGACCTGTTTAAAAAAATTGATACCCTATATATTTTCTATTTAAATTGAATGACTGCCTTGAGCAGAGAAGCACTTGTATGAAAAATGGAAAGATGAATCAAAGTTATAGATTATCTTAACTAAGCAAACTCAGCAGAGTACCTCAGCAGGCAAATAGGAATGATGAAAAAAAAAATCCTCTTTTGCTTTTTTATTTATTTATTTATTTTTATTTTTTTCTCTGTCAGCTACCTCCCCAAATTAGGGGTAGAATAGATTACCTAACTGGATCATAGGGAATAGTGTACTTGGATTGTCTGAATGATGGTAAAAAAGGAAGAATGATTGAATAAGATGCAGAGTGAAGTAAGTCTAATGAGTTGGAAATTCAAATTTGTAGAGCATTGGTAGCTTAGGTGGAAGGAAACACCTTTGATGTAATTGCTAAAGAGAGTACAGTAGTTAATTGTATTGTCAGACCAGGCATTTTCTTTGTCACTGTATATGGAATTGAGACACACTTCAGCATCGGATACTACGCCCCACATAATGTAAAATTGAAGTCTTGTTTGCTCTAATCAGCCATTCAGACAGTTCAGGTTGAAGCACATCCAGAAGGAATGTTTGGCATAGATATATGGAAAACTGTCAAATTGCTGGGGTCTCAATATATCTTTCTGCTGAACAGGGGTGCCATGTGCGTGGTGGGTGCCATCTGCGAGTTGGGTGCCACTCGGCGAAAGATGCTTATGGAAGCTTCGTCTTGGTTCCATGGAACAAGAGTCTGAAACGAAAGAGAGATTATGGGAGTGTAAATTTACCAGAGGTGATGCTTCATATATGTCATCAATATTGGAGGGTGTATGTGTGGCTGCTTGGCATAGTATATAACAGGACCAGATGTTGATGAAATGACATCTTTGGTAGTCGGTGGTTACTGGATCCTTTGGAGATTAAGTTTATTAAGCCTCGCCTATACCGGATATATTAGCATAAAATGAGTGTTCTAATTTTATCTTAATTTTTGAAGATCCATGGTCTGATGTTAGTGGCGTGTATTTATTGCACGGCACAAAATTTGCTTTCTAATATAATTGATACTTTGAAAGTTAAATTTTCTATTCTAAAATGTGGCTGGTTTATGCTCAACTTCACAATTACCAATATTTTAATCTTTGGTGGTAAATTTAGTATTTTGTACAACATGGATGTTATAAAAGTGCCATGCTTAAGTAATTTATGGGAAAATAGGCTTTTTAGTACAATACATTACTCTAAAAAATGCAGTCTCTTTAACTACATAAGGTAATAAAGTACAGTGTTGGAATTATTGTATTTAAAGTGCTAAGATGTGAAGTTTCACAAAATTAGGATGAGTAGGAAGTTACCATTTTATTTCTTCCTCGTTATTACTAAAGAACCTCTAGTTATCTGTCTTGATTGCCAAAATACCTTCATGATTATCACGTTATTATCAAAGCCTTTTTAGAGGTATCCATAATTTGTTGCCTGCAGTTGATGAGAAGACTTCAATTTTTAGCTTGAATATAGTCCTTAGTCATTGCATCTAATGGGAAGATTAACATGGCTGGAAACTTTTCTTTAATTGCAGTATTACGTGGAAACTTTTTAATTTCAGTCTTACCTTTCAATGAATGATTACCTGCCTTCAGTATGTTGGTAGATTTTATGATATCTGTAGACTAGTATTATTGGTATGGAGCGTACCATTGAAGGCAGTCCTTTGAAGTGGCTTTGTGGGTTAAGAAAGTTGTCTCATTATCTCTTTTTGCTTGAATCTTTGAATTTATTGTCCTCTTAGGTTTATATCTTTTAGGTTTTCGTGCCTCTGGAGTTATTCTAAAGGTTTTCATATCGTCTATAGTCGCCGTAAAGATTCCAGGCAATATAAGACTGCCCCTGTCAACGTCGTAGCCAATCACATTATCTCCCACGTAAGCAGCAGTCACAATACATCCTCTTACAAATTTCAAATTATACTAATAGTGTATACAAACATTTTACGGGGATGTGTTGTGACTGCTGTTAACATGGGAGACAAAATGATTGGCTATGACGTCATCAAGGGTTACGGCTTATTTCTTCCAGAATCTCTATGGCTTCTATAGTATCAGGTCATTCGATCTAAGCTTTATAGTTGTACAGTATTGCTCTGGAAGTTCCTTTCTGAATTTTTATTTTTATGCATGCTTTAGTTGCTCATATATGAGGTACTGCATTTTAAAACTATGTACCTGTATGCTGTATACTGTATATATATTTTTTTTTTTTTAGAAAAGTAAAACTTGGCAACCAACCATGTAAAGTGTTTGAACAGTTGAATTTAGACCAAATTTAATATGAATAATAGAGGGCAGAACGTTATGCTTCCCGAGGTAGGATGTCGTTGAAACCCTGATTACTGTGTCTGATTTGGTATCTTCTGTTAAAAGAAATTTCTTTGAATTCTGTGGTAGTGGTTGATACCAGTTTTTGTTTTGCACTTTATAGGGTTAAATTTTTTTTTTCCTTTAGAAATGGCTTGCTCTTAACCTTTTCACCACCAATGGACGTACTGGTACGTTTCACAAAACTCATCCTTTTACCCCCATGGACGTACCGGTACGTCCTTGCTAAAAGCTGCTATTTACATTTTTTTGCATATTTTGATAACTTTATGAGAAACTTCAGGCATTTTCCAAACTAATGAGACCAACCCAACCTCTCTATGACAAAAATGAAGGCTGTTAGAGCAATTTAAAGAAAATATATATGTATTGCAAAATGTGCCTGAAAAAAACGCCTGGGGTTTAAGGGTTGGAAAGTTCCAAATAGCTTGGGGGTAAAAGGGTTAAATGTAGAATGTCTTTTTCATCTACCAGGTGAAATATCCATTGACTGTTCCAATTGACAGTGTGTTTTTATATTATTAGACAATCATAATATCTTTGAATTTCTTTCTCCAGGTTAAAGTGAAAGTGAGAGTTAATCTTCATGGGCTGTTCACTGTAGCTTCAGCATCATTAGCAGAAAAAAAAGAAACCATAGAAGAATCACAGGAGTCCATGGATGTTGAAGATAAGCCCCAAGAGAAGGTTAGCTCCTGATCTCATGTTACTGCACTTCTTAGTGATAGAATATCCTATTTTGATAGCTATGTACCATAATGATGACTATGTAGTCAACATATGTTGCACTCAATGGATCAGTTTACGTAGTCATAGGTCAGGCACGAGTGTTACTGATTGTCCTTAAATCACAAAAGGTTACTAACAATTTTGGTTATTATGATATAATGCAGGAATCAGGTGAAGGTGATGCTAACGGCCAAGAAGGTGGCCCTGAAAATAAAACTCCTCCAGCAGATTCAGGGAACCAAGATCAGGTAGGTTTTAATACCAGATTGTTTCATGTACAGTATCTTATAAAATTAGTGAGGCAAAAAATTATTTGTATAAATCCTCTAGTATTCCATGTAGTATAATGACACTGAAAAATCTTTGGAGCAGTATTATTAGGTTTTGTGTATGCAACTGATTGTCTTCCATTTATTCAATTTGCAATAGGTTGAAGTATGGATCTCTGAAAGAAGGTTTAGTTGGTAGTTATGAGGGATTCTTACTAATGTAACAGTAGCAAGGTGTCTGCATACACCTTATGTACACTTTTATGCTGGGCAGTATTTCATATTTAATGACGTTCATGCTTTTGTTAAACAGGTTTATGAAGTAAATTAAATTTGTCATTGTATCTTTAGTAATTTATAGTATACACATATAGTTTTAATCGGACACTTACATCATTGTACTAATCATTCAGTATAAAACACCTATATCAAAATGTTGACTCAACATTTGTTGGCTCTGTATACTGTATTTTTGTTTGTTTTCATAAATAGTAAGTAATAGTTTTTAGGGGTCGAGAAATTTGTTTCAAGTAAAGTCTATTAGTCTATGTTTCAGTAGTGTCTTTAGAAATTATGTTTTGTGCTAGTGTCTAATGTAGCACCTCAGATGTACAGTATTCACAATTGCTTCTTTGTTCTTTGCGTAGAAAACGGAATCCGAGAAAGCCCCTGAAGCCACAACGCCAGGAAAGGTATTTTATATTCTATAATTTTTTTTTTTAGTCAATTCAACCCTTTCTATATATCCTTGTCTTTAAATCTTGATATGACATTGGATCAATGACATAATTGCATTATAGATGATGCACTTTTGTTACATATCTGTAATGGTAATTTTTATTTTTATATACAGAATGAAGGTGAAAAGAAAGGGAAAAAAGTGTTCAAGACAGTTGAACTGCCTGTGGAAGAAGTGGTTAATGCAAACACCCAGACCCAACTCAATCTCTTATTAGAAAGAGAGTCGCAAATGGTTCAGAATGACAAGCTTGAGAATGAACGTATTAATGCCAAGGTGAGTAATCTTTATTAACGGTATCAAATGTATAACTGCTTTGATAAGACTTGAGTACAGACATGTGAATAATACATAAAGCATATTGTCTTTGTGTAGTGTGAAAGACTGTATTTCGATGCTCTTTCAGAATGCTGTAGAAGAGTATGTGTATGACATCCGAGGCCGTATTTATGATGAACTAGAACAGTACATCTGTGAAGCAGATAGAGAAAAACTAAGCCGTTTGTTAGAGGACACTGAAAACTGGCTATATGAAGATGGTGAAGATTGTCAAAAGCAGATTTATTTGGATAAATTATCTGAATTAAAGGCAAGTATTACAATGTCTCATTATTTTCGTGAACCTCCGCTGAAGTTCATATTGCATCCCTTTGGAACCTCAAAATTATTGGCATTTTTCCATAAAATTTTAACTTTCTTAATTTTTTACCTTCCAATAGGCTCAATGCTTCTAGTAAAGTAAATGAGACAATCTAGCAGTAAATGGTAAGAAGGGAATTTGTTTTGTTGCCAGTCTCTTTGTTTTGTTGCCAGTCTCTTTGTTTTTTCAGTCTTGTGTTGCACCAGTCAGACTAACTAGCCGCCTTCTGGATTGTTTGAATTTTAGTGCTTTAAATATATCTCTGGATCTGTTAGCAACCACTCCGTAGAAAGTTTGTGGGAATCGTAGCTACGTCATTGTGATCTGAATTCTCCAGGTGACCTATCAGGGAGAGCATTGTGATTTAAATAACCGTTGTGAGGAATGAGAAAGCTCTTTCTTCCTCTCATGGAAAAGTATGTCTATGGTTGCCAACTGAGTTAAAAGTTCCAAGCACATGGAAAACTTCCCGAGAATTGTTGGGGGGGATGTTAATTATGAGGGGGGGGGTTGCTTGATGAGATATGGTAACACCAGAATCGGCTTTTAATTTAATACTTAACACATCGGTTATTGACATGGATGAGTTGCAAAGTTTTTAATTTCTCTAACTTCTATTATAAATTCTCGGATGGCTGGCGTACTTTCTTTTAAAAGCTGTAATTATGATTTTGTTTGCCCTAATGCTACACCTAACCTGACTTCTTAAATCAGTTCTAATGGGCACAGCACCTTATGGATTACAGGTCTTCTCATACAGCCTTGAATTCTTTATTCATGATATTAGTGATGTTACCTCTCAAGTTTTGCTGGAATCTATATTTGGATAGGTGCTTAGCTGCATCTTGGTGGCATACCATATCTGTTTTCGCTAACCATTATCTTGAAGAATCATGGCCTGCTTATTAATATTGTTGGGGTCTAGGTTCCTATGTTAGTGGCTAGTAAAGGAACGGTTAATATTTTTAGCTCAATTAGTTCATAATTTTTGCCTTTTGTTTTTTACAAATTGTAGTTATAGTTATTTGATTTTGGGGCTATATCGATATAAATTTAAGACTAGATTCCATCCTCAACACGTGCCCACACCATTTCAGTCATGGTAAGTGGAAGGGTAAAGTCTCTGACACCCTACAGATATCTCTTGCCATTTATTGCTATATTGTCTCTTTACTAGAGGGATGAACCTTTTGGAAATTTAAATTGTAAAAATTTTTCTTGTTAAAGGACAATAATTTGAAGCTTTCAGAGAGAAGCAATGTGAACATCAGGTGGTTATAGAAATAAGTTTTTTTTTTTATTAAAATTTTGGTTGTTATAATACATTGACTGGATTTTTCTGCATCATATTGAAGTATGGCTTGTGTTTACCAGATTTGTAATATAGGAAATTTAAAATTTGTTTCCATTTCAGAAATTTGGAGAACCTATTAAAGATAGGCGGCGAGAGCGATTAGAACTCCCCTCTGCATTCGATGCCCTTTTAATTTCAATCCAGTTATCACGTAAGGTCTCAGAGCAGTTCCGAGAAGGAAATGAAAAGTTTGCCCATCTTGATAGTGCTCAGATTGAAAAGGTATGATATAACAATAAGAATGTTTTATAATTTTACTAGCGTTCTTCAAACTTTGTATCCGATTCTGTGTAATTTTTTTTATTCTAAAAGGTGCTGTTTGTGAATTTTAATTGTGTGTTTGGGTCAATTGCTATGCAAATACAGCACTTGAGAATCTGAAGTATACTTAACTCCTTGAAATATTTTTGTAAGTGGTTGATGTTGGAAACTGACTCTTGCATTACATTAATATCAAATTTTGTCTAAAAAATAAAAGCAAGAATTTTCTCACTCCTTTTTAAATTTTTTTCTTTATTTGAGTTTTCCACATTATTTTACAGGTTGAAAAGGCAATTATAGAAAAACAGGAATGGGTTGATAAGAATATGGGTTTAGTGACAGCTACTCCATTGCATATGAATTTACCTATTACGGCTTCCCAAGTTCGATCTGAAAAGAGTTCCTTTGATGCTCTTGTTAACCCTGTGATCAACAAACCAAAGCCCAAACCTAAGGTAAGTTGCTGAATGGCAATTAGTAATTGTTTAAAGGTTGTTGATTCAAGTAGGCCCATTGGCTGTGATTTACTGTGTGGTCACTGAAATAATCAATGGTAAGTTGAAACAAACTTAAGCCTGTGGTGTTCTTTATCGATATTCTTTTTGGAATGATTATTAGTTAGATTAATGTATTCTTGTTATAATTACTATTAGTAAGTTGCAGATGAATTTACCTTGGTGGGGTTGTCACGTGAGAGTACATTACTGTCTCCAAATTGGTAAAGACCTTGAGTATCTTATACTGTAATGGTATTCAGCATATTTTTATGGCTTGGCTTGCAAGCAAACAAAGTGTGCCATCATCCGGAGCATAATGCAAATGATCATCGTACCATTGAGATCTACGGCAATCATACGATATGCTAAGCCATCAACATATGTGATACGAGGTTTCTTATTAATGAGTGTTTTAGCAAGTAGAGGTATATTAGGATACAGACTATATACTGTCTTCTGCCTTGCAATCCAATTGCTTAAAAGATAGAGAAGTGTTGTGGAAACTCAAGTTTAAGCCACAGAAAGGTCTTAATTAGAAAATGGAAGTCTCTTTGAGAGGCTCTCGTCTGTATGGTGTAATGAATACTGAAAGAACACTGAACACTATTACCACTAAACTATGTTTAATCCACAATTGCTCTTAAGAATTTGAAATTGAAAAAAAAAAATTGGGTTTCATTCCATTTAATAGACATTTTGCTAAAGTATTAAGGCATTCTAGCCAGTCTTCCCCAACAGGTCAGTAGGAAGGAGGTTTGGCATGTGAACATCGAGTATAGAAATAAAATATTTTAGTATTAAAATTCTTACTTCTATAACCTCCCTTGATGTTTGTATTGCTGACTACCATTCTCTGATGGAGGCAGGAGACTAGTGAAGGAAAAAGATAGGTCACTTGTAAATTAAAATGGTATAGAATAATTTAAATAACACTTGCCTGGATTAGATTACTTTTAATAAAACCATCTCGAATTACCGTATTTCCCGTGTCATAAGACGCTACAAGTGATAAGATGCACCCTTAGATTAGCAAAGAACTTTTTGGGGAAAAAAATTGAGGATTGTACAATTCTTAGCAGCAATTCCATCTCGGAGACTTTGGCGAGATTTTTGTCTGGCACAGTAAATTTTTTTATTTTCAGTGTACAATATTATGAATGATTAAGTCAATATTAACTAGTTGCACACTGGTTATCCCAATTTAATTACATATTCATATAAGAAACCACAAAATCAGTCATTGCCACCACAACTACTCGTCTAGTGTTCCAAGTGAAGTGTTGTTTACATGAAAGCATTGTTACCAAATGTTAATCAAATTTGGTAAAGAAGCAAAATTCCAGCAATATTTTCCAAATTCTGCATATAGCCTACACATTTTCACACATACTTAATTACTGGTCAAATAAGTATAGAAATTCCTCTAGTTGGAATACCTTTGCTACTGTATGTGACTCTTGGGCTAGTTTTCTACTCATTTGGTACCACTGCACTCAACATTGTTTTTTTTTCAAGGTCGTACTCAGAAACTGTCTGTTAGTATTATTTCAGAACTCAGACAATAAGTCGTTATCAAAATATTGCTTTATTACAAAATGTAAAAAAATATGAGAAAATACTGCAAAAACAACTAATATGTCATAGCATTGTCTGCTAGACCACTAGTTTGCATGATTGCTTATAAAAGGGGTTAGCTAGTCATCAACCGATGAAAGACTTGCTACTTTACTACATTAAACCAAGTGCAATATCAGAATAAATTTATTACATATGAATGATAATTGTAGGCTTATATTTTATGTCTGGTGAGTATGTGCTTGTATATCATTAGGTGGGTGTTTGAGGGCTGTCAAACTCCCCTATACAATTTTTCATGGCTATACTTTTCAACTAGAAATGATAGTTAATGACCCAGGTGGTAAGCAAATTCATTAAGTTATTAGTATATGTACTGGACCCATATTGCAGTATAATCCATTTTGAAGAGGCAACGCCTGATGGAATTTTCTTCAATTAGCCAACGGCTAGTTTTATCATACAATACATAAGCAAAAATGATAGACCTGCATCTTTAGCCTTATGTGGTCTATCAAAGGTTTAATGATATCAATGAGAAAATGTTACAGGGCTCATCAGAAAATGTGATACCAGTTTTATTTCCTCAATAGTTCATCTTCAGAAGCTTTTAATGATCCCTTTCCTTTAAAGAGAAGTATTTTTGACTTACCTATATAGGCTAGAATTTTATTCGATGCTAAAGTTCACAGACTGCCAAAACTAACGCTTGTCATAATTTTTCCAAATTTAAATTTCTAATTAAATTTGAGCAGTTATGGAGTTTCTTAATGTGGACATTTTTACCTTCTCCCCTTTTCCATACATTAAACTTCACTGTGGCTTAAACTTAGTCTTTCTAAGAAATTTGAGAACCTTCCAAGAGACAGTTTGACGCTATTAGTTACCCACTTTGTTTCAAATAAAATAAAGTGAGGCCAATATGGAATATCTGCAGGTTTTAAGTATTTATTGTGTTTAATAAGAGAATGCATTGAAACAAATACAATTGTTAAATGTAAGAGCTGAATATAAAACTCTCATATGAATATTTTTCAGGTTGAAGAGCCACCTCCAACAGACAAGAAAGGAGAAAAGAATGAAAGTGAGCAGCCCAATGGACCTAAAGCTGAAGATCAGCAGCAGCAGCAGCAGTCATCTGATAAGCCTTCGGAACCAATGGATGTTGATTAATGTCCAAGTTTGACAATTTAATGTTATAAAGAATTATAGGTTTAAGTTTCTAAATAATGCTTTGTTAACAAGATTACATTGCAGTAATGATCACAAGCTGGTAATAAAGATGCTAAATTAATGTTAATGCTTTCCAGGCAGAGTTGAAGTCCATTGATTTTCCCATATATTCTGACAATATCAATTCTTGCTTTCATTAATTTAAGTGAAAATAGTGTTTCGTAGTCACTATGAGGACTTTGGTGATAAAAATGTGCCCCTGTATGTAGTACAGTTCATAGATTTTTCTTAGTATTAATTTTCCATCTTAGGCATTGCCTTGTAAGTTGATACTTCATTTCAGTGCATCATAAAAGCATTATTTATGTACATACTTTTATCACATTAATATAGATCTCGACTTCATATTGAAGTTTTGGGTTTCCTAATCAAGGTCTTGTATTTTGCATTATTTTCTTTTAAAAATTTTTTTGTGTATATGTGAAGAACTTAAAATATCCGTGTAGGCCATCACTTTCGATCATCTGAGACTTTCTCATCGTGACTTACTAAGATCAGTGGAAATTTTTTCCCAGCATTAGTTCCTAGTTTTATTTATTAAAGTTGAAATACAAATTTGTTTTTGCTATAGAAAGATTAGGAGACTGTCAAGATGTTATCCACTATATGCATTCCACTGCATCTGCTTATGTTAATGAATGTCTCAATAAAACAGATAAAGATCCACCTAATTTTTCCATTTTCCTCACTTAATTTTGCATGCATTTGTAAAGTATGAAATTGTTTGATTCATTTAAAGTGCTAAAAACTAAGGGCTTTTCAAAGAATTACCTAGTTTATAAATAAAAATTCCAGGTACAAATGATCAAATATGATGTAACGTACACAAATGAAGAGCATTTTAAATGTAAATGCTGCATTATGCTTGATTTTTTAAAGAAAAAGAGAATTACTGAATTCTCTTATATTGACATCACTAAGTTATTTGTATTTTTTCTAACTAAACTGTAGTCCCTTAATTGAAATATGATTTCAACTTTGCTGGAACTCTGATGTTAGAATTTTAATAACGTCTTGGTAATTACCAGCGAGTCGCTGCCCACTCGCCGTCCCATAAGGAACACTAGCCCTCACCTACAACTTGTGGAAAGTGAAATGTGATTACACAAATACAAAGCTTCATTCTTTAGTAGATTATCATTATTATTATTACTAGCTAAGCTACAACCCTAGTTAGTAAAGCAAGATGCTATAAGACCAAGGGGTCTCACAGAAAAATATCCCACTAACGAAATAAGGATATAGATAAATGAAAAATCATGAACAATTGAAATAGAAAATTTTTACAGTAACATCATCAAAACAGATATTTCACATAACTATTAAAAAGACTTATGTCAGCCTGTTCTACAAAAAAAAAAAAAACATTCGCTGCAAGTTTGAACTTTTGAAGTTCAACCAATTAAACTACCCAATTTGGAAGATTATTCAACAACTTGGTCACAGCTAGAATAAATCTTCTAGAATACCATCTAGTATTGACCCTCATGTTAGAGAAGGTTGGACTAATAGAATTACTGCATGCCTAGTATTACAAACAGGATGGAATTGTCCAGGGTCAGAATTATGGAAAATATTGCAACATGCACAACGAACTAATTGGACGATGGTGCTTGAGATTAATATGTATGTCAGGAATTATAAATATAATAAACCGTAAGTTCCTGTCCAACAAATTAAGATCAGAAAAAGTTGCTGAAGACCATGCAGGAGAACAAAACTCAAAACAAGAAAATGATAGAATTAAAACTCTTCAGAATAGATTGATCACCGAAAATCCTAGACTTTCTCAATAAGCCGATTTTTTTGCAATAAATGAAGATACAGACCTAATGCGTTTTTCATAAGTATATTTGGTGTTGAGAATCGCCTAAAATTTCCTAGTCATCATACAACATACATATACCATGGCACTTCCCCCAATTTTGGGGGGTAGCCGACATCAACAAAGAAACAAAAACAAAAAGGGGACCTCTACTCTCTATGTTCCTCCCAGCCTAACAAAGTTCCTGTCCAACAAATTAAGATCAGAAAAAGTTGCTGAAGACCATGCAGGAGAACAATACTCAAAACAAGAAAGAATGATAGAATTAAAACACTTCAGAATAGATTGATCACAGAAAATCCTAGACTTTCTCAATAAGCCGATTTTTTTGCAATAAAAGAAGATACAGACCTAATGCATTTTTCAAAAGTAAATTTGGTGTTGAGAATCGCCTAAAATTTCCTAGTCATACATACATACATATACCATGGCACTTCCCCCAATTT
>NC_090728.1:37241932-37245301 GCF_036898095.1 Palaemon carinicauda
CTTGTACAAGAAAATCTTCATCAAGAGAGAGAGAGAGGGAGAGAGAATGATGAAGATCTCGTACAAGAAAATCTTCATCGAGAGAGAGAGAGAGAGAGAGAGAGAGAGAGAGAGAGAGAGAGAGAGAGAGAGAGAGAGAGAGAAGCCTGGAGGACATTCTGCATCCCGACTCTGGATTCCGAAAACTAGATGTTGTGGGAGTGTGTTGGGAAGCGAGCTCCGGATCTCCAGTTGAAGTTTTGAAGACTTATTGGAGATCCGGGTGTCTTCAGTAGGATTTTCATAATTTCTTATGTATGTATGTATGTGACCACGAAGACACTTCCAGTGTCTTCAAAGCCATTCGGGGTGTACTTATTTTTTTATTTTTTTTTTTTTCAAACAAACGCTTGTTCAGGTGCGTTACTTCGTTAGTTATGGATAATCTGTTTAAGAGAATTAAAAATAATTTGCTAAAATCGTGTGGAATTATAAATTCATATTCGGGTGGTGAACTCCAATTAACCACCAGTCCACCGCCTAATCTCTTGACAGGAATTAGAAGAGGTGTTTTATCATGTTATAACCGTCCAGATTATGAGAAGAAACAAGCGGAAATAGACGAACTGATTCGGGAAAATCAACGACTTAGGGAAGACGGGCGGAGAGAGAAGGAAAGGGCAGATGCTTTGGAGGAACAACTCTCCCGAAAAAGTAGTGAACTGCTCCGCTCTCACATGCATCTGTCGTTGGCTCAAACTGTCATCCAGAATCTGAAGTCTGAAATTGCGGAATTAGACAAGGACGACAGCAGTGAAAGCGAGCTAATGGAGAGAAAGTTGTCAGAAGCCAACCTAAAAATCGAGTCCCTCAAAAAGGAATTGAGAAATAGAAGGAGTGTAGAAGAGGCCATGAACACGAACAGATTAAGGAAAAGTCGAGATGAAATCTTACTTTTAAAGGAGAAGATCATATCGAACGCCAGGCATCAGCGAAAAGAAGCACTTGAAAGATTGGCTCTTGAAAAGCAGATATCAGAATTAGACCAAGTTATTCAACAGCAGGTTCGACAGTTCCATACCGAGAAGGAAGTCCTGCAAAAAACCTTAAGAGAAACAAAACTGGCCTTTGATTCAACCAAGACGAAAGCTCTCGAGAAGGAGAGGGAAATGCTCCAGATGTATAAGGAAGTTTTGTTTCTGCGAGAGTCTCTTCTTGGCGCGAAGAAGAGGATATCATTCCTCGAAAAGGCTTTGGAAGATGAAAGGAGGAGGAATGTTAGCCTTCAGGTGGAGCTAGAGATCAAAGGGAAAGTCGTTAATCAACTGGAAGATGAGGCTTCTGAACTTAGGAAAGAAGTTCGATGGAAAGATAAACAACTGTTTTCTATGGCGAAACAAATCCAAGAGAATGAAGATGATAAAGAACTAATTGTCTGGCTGGAATTGGCGAAACATTCGATGGAAAAAAAATTCTTGGAAGAAAAGGCTGCTTTAGAGGAGAATCTGGAAATGAACGAAAATGTGATTGTGGATATGGAGAGGGTAATAGAGGAACTTGAAAAGAATAACAAGGAATTAAATAGTAAGATTTCAGAGTTAAAGAGACGGATTATAGAAAAAGACGAAGACACCGCTGAAATTTCACAACTATCTGAGGTGGAAGGCGAGGTTGAATCAGACAGCTTCGAGATACTTGAAGGAAGCGACAGTGATAAATTTCCTGATACTTTTGGTGTAGAAAGCAAAGATAAGAAACCATCAGATTTCATTAGCAGCCTTTACTTAGGCGCGATTGCTTCTCACACGAGCATCATCAGCAGCCCCAAACCAAAAGGCGATTATCTACTTAGAAGTCTTTGGAAAAATATCGGCCATGAAAAATGGCTGGAAAATAAATGGATAAACTTTGCATTTCAACAATGTTTCGACACCCCCTGTTCTTTTGAAACCAATTCCCTGAGTGGTTATATCTCGAGTGAATACAAACACCAAGCGTTACAAGTTTTACCGCAGAGAGCAATTCAGCATAAGGAGGTTCTGGGGGAAGGAGTGTTTGGTATCGTTAGGAAGGTCAAGGTTAAAGATGATCAGGGTAACTGGCTCGACGCAGTATTGAAAGAAAGCAAATTTACAAATAGAAAAGATATACAAATGTTCGAAATGGAAGCTGCCCTTCTTTGCAAACTAGGAGACATCGAAGGCGTGCCTCACTTTTACGGAAGGTACGGAAGAAAGGCAGTGAAGGATATTGTGATGTCCTTCGGTGGAAGCACAACGCTATACCACTGGCTGGAGGCCACCAAGCCGTCAGCCGAAAACTATCTCTCGAACTTGGCCATTCACAAGGAAATAGCCAGAATCCTTAGTGAAATGCACCAAAGAGGAGTAGGCCACAATGATCTCCATGCAGATAACATTGTCTTGGACGATGACCTGAAGCCTACAATAATCGACTTGGGTTATGGCATGTACTTCGGAAGCAGACTATTCCACGCACCGTGGGACTTAGCCTCAGCAGTCAGAACCCACTACGACCCGCTATTAACTTTGGGTACCCAGCCTACCTGTCCAGAGAACGACATCTATACCTTCGCGCAACTGGTGTACGATAATATTCTCATGAGGCATGACAGCTTAATAAGGACCTACGAGCTAGATGGTTTGGTGGCTCGGGCTCTTCGTCCAGACAAGGCCCTGAGGCCTTCTTTGAGCGATTTCTACAAATGCTTCGAACAGCTTGAGGAGATGCCGAGGAAGGTGAGTAAGTTTCTGCTGGCCTTGGTTCAACACACTCTCTCTCTCTCTCTCTCTCTCTCTCTCTATCCTCTCTCTCTCTCTCTCTCTCTCTCTCTCTCTCTCTTGATTTTCTTGTACAAGATCTTCATTCTCTCTCTCTCTCTCTCTCTCTCTCTCTCTCTCTCTCTCTCTCTCTCTCTCTCTCTCTCGAGTTTGATGAAGATTTTCCTGTACAAAATCTTCATCATTCTCCTCTCTCTCTCCTCTCTCTCTCTCTCTCCTCTCTCTCTCTCTCTCTCTCTCTCGAGTTTGATGAAGATTTTCCTGTGCAAAATCTTCATCTCTCTCTCTCTCTCTCTCTCTCTCTCCTCTCTCTCTCTCTCTCTCTCTCTCTCTCTCTCTCTCTCTCGATGAAGATATTCTTGTACAAAATCATCATTCTCTCTCTCATCTCTCTCTCTCTCTCTCTCTCTCTCTTGATGAAGATTTTCTTGTACAAGATCTTCATCTCTCCTCTCTCTCTCTCTCTCTCTCCTCTCTCGATGAAGATTTGCTTGTACAAGATCATCATCTCTCTCTCTCTCTCTCTCTCTCTCTCTCTCTCTCTCTCTCTCTCGATGAAGATTTTCTTGTACAAGATCTTCATAATTCT
>NC_090728.1:37245801-37275801 GCF_036898095.1 Palaemon carinicauda
CAAGCAGAACAATGCCCTCTCCACCCAAGCTAGGACCAAGGAGGGCCAGACAATGGCTGCTGATGACTCAGCAGATAGATCTATAGGCTCCCCCAAAATCCATATTCTTAGCTCACAAAGGTTGGTGAGGTTGCAGCGACCAAAGAAACTAACGAATTTGAGCGAGACTCAATCCCTAGTCTGGCGTTCACCATTCAGGGACGTTACCACATCGGCCACAACAACCCTTCTTACATAAACAAGCTTCATATGGGATTAAGAAATTGGGACATATTGCCACAACCTGGGCCTTTGCTCAACGTAGAGAAGGAATAATATAGAGAACAACTAAACGTATACTGTTTAAAATTTGCCGTAAAAAAAAAAAAAGAAAAAAAAATCCTGGACTAAATGTTGCAAGGTATTTGCCGTTTTAAATACGAATATATTGACGTAAAAGAGTGACATTACGGCCACCAACCAGTAAACGATAATAACAAAGTAGGGTAGAAATTACGGGCGTCTGTTATTTACTGAAATACGGGGCGAGAACTATATTTCTACGTGAGAATTTCCGATTAAAATTACAGTTTTTTACTGTGGAAGTGTTACCTGAATATATTCTTTTATTTCTATAGTTCCTTTCTATATTGACAATGCTTTGGCGAAGGAATATTAAATAAATCGCTTGCAGATATAAACCTACAAAAAGACAACGAGTGTTCAGAATCTTCGAAGTGTGAAGTACTTCTTTGAAAGCAAGTAACAGATTTGAAGTGTTTCTTTAATAAATTTGAAGTGTTTCTTTGAGGCAAACCAGACCGTCTCGTGATATAGATAAGAAGTGTGAAGTATTTCTTTGGAGAAAATCCAGGAGTCTTCTACGATGTGCTCTATACGAAAAAGGAAAAAAAATTATCTATAGCTATAATTAACATCACATGGCAATAAAGTTTGACTTCTTTCCTGTTTATAAACTCTTCACTCAGTCTGTCGGTACTGATGAAAAGATCAATGAGGAATAGTTACTTCTATAACTGGTAGCAAATCTGAATTATTAGGCAACGAATTATCCTTGTATCGTATTATATAACTTTAAATTTACACTGCTTTACGAGACATATTTTGACAATAAATAAATAAAACAAAGTTTAAACTTTACCCGTTACTCTCATGTTTGTTAAATTATTAGAAAAAAATCATATGATATATACATTCTCTTTACTTTTACGCGTTAGATCATAAACATTTAGCTGACAAATTCATAGAAAAAAAGGTACAAATTCTCAAGAAAAAAAAAAAAAAAAAAAATCCTCGACACACCAAACGCAAAACAAACGTTTCTATACTTTTCAAAATTTGCCGTAAAAAAAAACAGCAAAAATCTGGAATAAATGTTGCTAGGTATTTATCGTTTTAAAAACCGATATATTGACGTAGAGGAGTGATATTACGGTCACCAATCCGTTAATAATAACAAAGTATGGTAAAAATTATGGTAACCTGTATTTTACTGAAATACCGCTGAGAACAGTATATTTTACAAATTCTCTATTAAAAATGCTGTATTTTTTAAAGTATACTTCACATTTCATAGTCCTCAACCATGTAGGCTTAGGTTGTCCAACTGTTCTAGTGCTTTGTAGAGCCCAGTTGAAAGTTTGGTGAACTAATCTCTTGTGGAGTGCGAAGAGCATGCCCAAACCATCTTCATCTACCCCTCATCATGGGAACAGTATATTTCTACGGAGTATTTTTGATTAATATTGCAGATTTTATTTTATAAGTGTACGTCACGTTTCATAGTACTCAGCCATGTAGGCCCGGGCCTTCCAACTCTTCTAGTGCCTTATAGAGACCAATTGAAATTTTGGTGAACTAATCTCTCTTGGGGAGTGCGACGAGCATGTCCAAACCATTTCCACCTACCCCTCACCATGATCCTACACTGTTAGAAAAAAAAAAAAAAACGTAATTCTAATCGGAAATTCTCCGTAAAAATATACTGATCTAAACCATATTTTAGTAAAATAAAGGCGACCGTAATTTTTTATCTTATTTAGTTATTATCTTTTACGGATTGGTGACCCTAATATCAGTCTTTTACGTCAATATATCCGTTTTCAAAACGGGAAAAAACCTGGAATTAATTTTGCCAGACGTTCACCGTTTTTTTTTTTTAGTTTTACTGCAAGTCTTTAACAGTGTACCACATGAAAATGGATGAAAAAAATATTTCTATTTTTTAATTTTATTAGTTTTTTTTTTAACAGTATAAACCAATAAAACGCAACCAGGACAGGATCTGACCTAACACTCTCAGCTTAATAGAAGCCACCCGACTCCTCTATATAAACCTACGATAACTTAATAACTCTTTGCTTTTCATTGGATCCTTGGCCACAAAGGAATGCGTTTGGCCCCCAAGATATAATTACGTATTCTCAGGTCACGAAGAGACTATTGATTTTGTTGGCTGGTTGGGGCGTCTATGGAGGGAAATGGATAAAGGGGAGGGAGCAGAATTGGATAAGAAAGGAGTACTAGGAATGGATAAAAGGGAGGGAGTAAAAGAATTGGATGTAAGGGAGGGGGAAAAAGAAATGGATAAACAGGAGGAAGTACTGTACATCGAATAGTCTGGCATATTCTTTTCAAATTCTCCTTTGTCATACACCTGACAACATTGAGATTACCAAACAATTCTTCTTTGTTCAAGAGGTTAACTTCTGCAATGTAATTGTTCAGTGGCTATTTTCCTCTTGGTAAAGATAGAAGAGACTCTTTAGCTATGGTAAGCAGCTCTTCTAGGAGAACACTCCAAAATCAAACCATTGTTCTCTAGTCTTGGGTAGTGTCATAGCCTCTGTACCATGGTCTTCCACTGTCTTGGGGTAGGGTTCTTTTGCTTGAGGGAACACTTGAGCACGCTTTCTTATCTTGTTTCTCTTCCTCTTGTTTGTATGAATTTTTTTATAGTTTATATATGATAGATCAAATTAAACATTGTTAATGATCTTAGAATATTTTATTTTGATTGTTATTACTTTTCTTGTAGTTAATTCATTTCCTTGTTTCCTTTCCTCACTGGGCTATCTTTCCTGTTGGAGCCCTTGGGCTTATAGCATCTTTCTTTTCCAAGTATGGTTGTAGATTAGCTTGTAATAATATTGATAATAATAATAGTAGGCAAGCTCACTAGTTTACTGAAAGTAGATGTTATGGAAGTATGACAAGTAAGCCATGACAGAAGTTTCAGGGACCCTAGTGTTGTGTCATAAAAAAAAAAAAAAAAAAAAAAATACGCAAGTGCTGTAATACTGTGAGTGCAGGTTGATTTTGTAAGCGATAATATTTTTCTATAATGGATATCAGTATACTGTACTTATGAAGTTTCGTAAAAAAAAATCTATTTCCTTAGTTTTGAATTAAACTTTTATTTTGATTCTAATTTCTAACCATACATAATCACACAATAGTCATAAAAAAACAACAACCTTATAACTACTTGAAATTATTCATTACTAACACACAAACATTTCAGCATTTAGTTCTCTTGTTTGTAATTAATGAGAAAAGTCAATTTTCACAAATATTTTTTCTAAAGAATTGAATGAAATATTTCTTCAGACAAAATATAACATTTATTGTAACTTTTGAACAATTAACACATAGCCTACTACTGTATACTGTTGATTTACGGGATGATATCTATCTCAACTGCCATTGATTCAATAGCACATTCGTCTGTGCCTCTCCTGATTCTAAAGTAGCCTTCCTCGCCCCACCATTCTCCCCATGAGTTCTTGACGATCCAGTATTTCTCACCGGTTGATTCTTCCACTCCATACCCGACTACTAGGACAACATGATTGGTTTCCTGAAAAATGAGTTAAAAGAATGTATTTTAGAGTTAGGGAGTCTTTTGGCCATATGTTAAGGAAGTGACGAGATAACGTAAATCGCAAGTTTCTGTTGAAGAGTTAAGGAACGGTTAGTCTACCTCACAATAATCCAGTGAGAATGTTGCATTCTGATCTTCATTGTCTCAGCTCGGTAACTTAAATTGTATTTCACGGTTAGATACTGTATTCGCCCAGTTACGGAAATTGTGTTGGGGATAAACGTAAATATATCGTTGATCAACATGAAATTCAAAGGGACAGACACTGACTAAGGCACTTCTTATTTTCTCCTAACCGGCCTTGGATGTATCCTAGCTCATGAGGCTTTTAGTTTCTTATAGACTATTTTAAACTCCTATCATTTCATATTAGAAGTGAAAAAGAAATTGCATGAAGGCTAAAAGTTTATGATAATCATTATACTGTCAATCTTTCAATGGCAGAAAAATAAAAATAATGAAGAGAAATATAAAGTTTATGTAGACAGTAGTTTGCATGTTTTTTTTTTTAAATTGAAAACTTCCACAATTGCTTGGGAATACTTAATGAAAATCTATTACTCTTTAACCCCTCAATTCTACAGACCGCAACTCACAAAATTTTTCTTTTTTGTATGTTAGGCTGCTATGCGGTTCCCATAGAATGTCCTGTAAAGGCTAGAACAGGAAATCTAATACATGATAAAACAGAAATTATATCTTCCCTGTAAGACAGATTGTATAAGGAAGGCTGAATTGAACCCATCACAACACCTTCAATGCTGAATTTGAAGATACGTCACCCACTGAGAACCATTACTAACGCTAAAGTCAATGGTTACCCAGGCGTTTGTGTCTACTGTCTTAGCTGTCTACCACCCTTAGTCCATGTCCATGATCCATTGAGTCCAAATTGTGTAGTCTTTGTTTCTTTCGTCGTCGTAGAAGAATAATGTTTGCAGTTGTGATCCTTTTCACGTAGTCTTATCTCAACTTCTGAGTTTAAGTACCGTTAATGGTAAATATATGATACTTTAATTACTAGCGATACTGGAATTCGCTACAAAAATGAACAAGTGCTGGCTAGTTTGGTATTTTTCTCTGTAGTGTATGTTTAATAGGAGCTTGGTATTGGTCGATTTAAATGTGAAGTATGTTTTTTACTCCAAGTCCATTGTTTACATCTGAGAGACTGAAGGAGACTTATTGGGCATGCTTTGTTTCTGTGCATTTACTATACCATATCTGTCAGATGGGTTTGAAAGACAACTAAAAGCGAACTTGAAGGAAGTACATCAACCTATTTCGAAATTTAGTGCAATTTCATTTATGTGGGCAATTGATTATGATGGAAATGCTCTCCGTTCAGTGTAAAGCTATTGTTACTCATGTGAAATTGAAAAATAACATGGAAATAAGGCCTTAAAGGTCCGCGTCTGATTTCACTTATTAGGAAAGACCAGCACATTTTTTACTGCAAAGCTTTTGTAAAGATTGCCAGGAAAAAAGGAGACGGTGTCAATCATAAGGTAAGGAATTATTTGTGATTTACTTTTTCATTATTTAGGATTTCTGGTAAAGTTTTACTGTATTACGTATTCTCATTTCGGACAAAATATATGTTTTCCTGTAGTAAATAACGTGATTTGATCGAATTGGACCATGTTTGGAGAAAAATAAGGCTTGTTTTACGTTTATATATAGTTTCCCCAGCATGTTTTCCCCACCCAAAACTCTTGAGTTCCCACTGGGGGTCCCCCATTATCATAGGATATAGATGTATATATTTCTGAAACTATTCGTTTGCGACGGGAACGAGTGTTATTTTCGAAGAGAGCGTAATTTTTTCTTTGAGAAAAAGTAGTTTTTGTCCTAGGTTACAATGCCCTGTAATACAGTAAAATAATACCTGATCTTTTTGCTTTACTTTATCATAATGTAAGAATTTATTTGTGATTTTCTTTTATTTTGTAACCTGGGAAGGTGGAAGTCCGGCCAGTAGCTGTGACCTGGAAACGGGGTCTGCTAGGGATTGTGACTGGGGAAGGGGGTTCCCGGGGGCTTTCCCCCCGACTAGGGATTGTGACCTGGGAACTACTAGGTTAGGTTAGGTGGGTTTGTTAGGTTCTATACCCTTTTACAAATCTCAAAAGTGTTAATTAATAACGCTTTGGCCTGTTTAACCACTTACATAAACTATATATTTTTCTAACTGGTTATCTTGTACTTATTTTGCATTTCTGGCCATTAGTATTGCTGCAAATTATTCATTTATGACATCCTCCCCCAAAAAAAAGCCTGTTTCCCACTGGGGCCCCCCATAATTGTCTTTATATAAGGGGGTCCGAAAACTCAAGAACGAGGGGTTTGCTCCAATAATCATCGTTAGAAATGTATAAAACACAAGATAGCTAGTAGGAAAATTATATGGTTCATGTATTTGGCTAGAAATTAAAGTATCCTATATTTACCCTGTGTTTTGGCAATGATACTCAATGAATGTTCAGTCACTATTACAGTCATTCTCGGGCTGCCATTTAGCATGGGATTTATTATTATTATTATGCATAATGGTAGGCCACAAACATATTTGGCGAGGGGTAATTTTATACACTAATAATCTTATCTTTTTTTTTTTTTTCTGATGAATTACTTAGTGCTTTATCTAAAGCTGACCTTTATTTTTTTTTTATTTTTTTTTTTTTTTGTGAACAACAGTATTTTCACCCTATTTGTTAACCTCTCCAAACTTGGGAGACCCCCCCATTGGGAAATTAGGGTTTTTTGGGTGGGGAATGAGTTAAAGAATTTGTTTTATCATATAAATAATGGCACATGTAGAATTAGCAATAAACAAGGTTACCAACTAACCTAAACAAACCATGTAGCCTAACCTAACCCAGTAGCCGTATCCATACGATTCTATACCTACACGAGTCTTAAGCCAAGTTCCCTTGAAAATGGACAAAAACTACACATTTTTTTTCACTTTCTAATTGTTTTTCAATACAACATGGCTTCTGTCACAATGAAATGTTTTTTTGTTAATATCAATCCGGCAATTAAAACCTCAGGTGTGGCAAATAGTGTCACTTTCACTTTTAATAACACCAAGATCTTGGCAGTACTTTATTATTCTTTAGATGTTACCACAATAATCCAAAACAAAATCTTTATAATTTAGATAACAATTGAGACAAGAACTTGAGAGAAAATCCACAGAAATTGATGTCAAAGTACAGTAGATGGTAAATGAGAAACCACACCCGAAGTTGAAGGTTCACATGCCTCCATGGCTCTCAAAAGACTGAAAAATTAGCGGTGGAAATTGTGTGAAAAGTGTCAAAAAGTGTTAGTTTCCTAGTAAAACTGTTACCGAATTGGGTATTCAAGTCATTTGATTCTAGTTTAGTTAAAATGCTAGTCCCACGTAAAATGTGGATAATCATCATTGGTTAAAAACTATGACGTTTGGATGACGTCTTGCTACATAGAATACAGTTGATGATGTAATAATGATATAATCTATGTTTTTAACGTACAAACGAACAAACAAGAGCTCAGTCTGAAGAGGAATTTGAGAGAGTTATGAAGTTGAAGGACTGTTTTTTTCAGGCTGGTCAAATTTAATTTTGATATTTAAACCACTTCTAGACCTAGCGCCGCTTAGATTTATACTGTATATCAAACGAAACCTTGGACTTCCCCCTTTTTAGTGATAGTTCTTAAATTTGATAACTTGCTAGCTGAGCTATGGTATAGAATTACCTTGGCTAGGGTACTTAATGCCTTTAGAGATGTATTAACATCATAATGTGGAATGGCTTTCTTTTTCTGCAGTGCAGAGGTTTTTTTGGCACAATGGGAGATTATTTTTCCCTTGGTGGAAGGTTTTTCTTCCTTCCTATCCAGTCTTTAGGGATTGGATAATAGGGTGTGGGTGGAGAGGGCTAGTCTACTCGACCTATGAACTATGACTGGGGCATGCAGGCTGAGGGTTACCTTAACCTACCTGCTAACTTGATGGTGGAGGTCGAACATTCATTGGTTGTTATGGGGATTGGGTAGTTCCTCGCAGCCTTGTTGAGAGCTCTTTTCCACACCTTCTGACTTAGTTGGAGTGTTCTTGATTATCCTTTAGGCTCCGTCCACACGGACGAGCTTTGCTCGGCGAACTTTGTTTCAGGTGACGTCAGAAGCGTAGAAGCAGCAAGTAAAATTCCGTACGGGGTTTTTCGTATGATTACTGAAGTAACGAGAGCTGTGCTCGTTGGTGGTTAAAGACTGGGGAGATGTCATTACCTGATGTATAAAGCTACGTTTTTCACCAATGCCAATGATTAACCAGTTTTTCAATCCTCTATGTTCAAGTTATAACATGTCAAAGTTTTATTAGTCCCATTAGGCAACTTTAAACTTGATAGTTGTATAAGCAACACTCATTCAGCCATTGGGATGTGAGGGCTGATGCTTATCGAGATTGTGATTAATTTTTGTTTTTTTACGGGCGGCTCAGTCGCAGCAATTTCTAAAATAACTCTGGGTACTAATATTAATAATGTTATTGAAGATGAGGTGAAGCGAAAACTAACTCTTTCCTGCAAATAACACAGAGGTGACTGGCTACAAATGCGGCCAATTAGCAAGTCGAAGAAATCTCTCTTCTTAGGCATTCTTAGTTCTCTTTGCAAGTTGTGAGAATAATTTTACGCAAAATCTGCTTGGAAATACTTATTGTAATGTGTATTGATGTCCTGTATAATTGTATCCTGTTTGGTGATTGTAGGTTCCCGTTTCGAGATAACATTGTAAAACGTATTTTGGATCCCTTATCATGTAATTCACAAAATCTAAATCTGATTCACTTTAGTATTATAGTATTATATTATTAGTATTATAGTATTATATTATTAGTATTATAGTATTATATTATTAGTATTATAGTATTATAAGTCCTGTAGTATTATAACATACACGACTTTCCAAATTTTGTCTCCTTGCGAACACTCTAGCTCACCAAATCTTCTTCTTACATTTTTCTAGCACATGCAGCAATAACAATACACGAGAATTTTATTTTTTTTTGCTTATGAATGTTAATTTTCTTGTTATCCGTACAACAATCGCTCTTGCTGCTGTTACAAAGCTCTTGCTGCTCAATTGTCATTGTTTGGACGCAAGCTGAAAGACCTTTACCGAACTTTGTTCGATGAGAAACAAAGTTTGCTGAACAATGTTTGGTCGTGTGGACGGAGCCTTAGGTTGTTAGGGGAAAGAGTTAGCTTCTCTTGGGATGAATAAATTTCTTCTAGCCAAGTTGGCCTACTATTAGCCTCTCAAGTCTTCTATACAAAAGTTGTGTAGTTATATTATTTCCTATGTCCCTTGAGGAATAGAAAAGGCGTGCTCTTACAGGACACAAATTAAATAAAGAATCAAGAAGTTTATTATGATTTTTTCATACTATAGATGAGCAACTTGAAAGAAAGATAGTTGTAATTAGGTGGGGGTGTAATAGTCTGCAAACCCAACCCTCATTGGTGCCATGCTCAACGTTGCTATCATAGCAATTATTATACCTCGGAGAAAGTTTATACAGTATTACCTTGAGAATTGCCCTATTTTATTGCAGTGGGTTGAACCGGATAAGAACCAGGACCCACAAGCAGCAAGCTTGAGGTATATTGCTTTTTCCTGCTTTCCATGTGGATGATAGGATGTGTAATGAGGTTGAACTCCTAAGAGTACTTACCAAGTAAGGAACACGAGATCTCATCTAGCCAAAAGCACAAGAGACTGCAGTGAAGGGTTTGGTTAGAGGGCTGAGGTGGACCAGGGCCTTAACCAAGCACAGAATTTGGGTTGGAGGATAATTTAGACCCCCAAAATGAGGCAGCTTTACTCCAAAGGTCTTCAGAGGGGACTTTGATCTTCTCTGGGATACACTTCTCACAGGGTTTGGCTTGCTTACTATGAATGGCATGACTCCAATTACCTCTGGGGTCACTTGTATTCATATACCTCTGGGCAAACAACTTGATAAATATATATTTTAATTTCTAGCCAAATACAAGAACCATATATTTTCCTACTCGCTATCTTGAGTTTTATGCATTTGTGACCATGATTATTGGGGTAGATCACCCTTTCAGGAGTTTTTGGACCCCCCTGTATAAAGAATATTATGGGGGACACTAGTCAGAAACTTTTTTTTTTTTTTCTTTTTTTAGGAAATGCCAAAAACAAGTGATTTGCAGCAATAATAATGGTCAGAAATTCTAAACACAAGCTAACCAGTTGGAAAAATATATGGTTCATATAATTGGATAAAGATTAAAGTATTAAAATTTTCTATCATTCACTTCACGTCTTTTTAATGGTTTCTGCTTGCTGCACTCGCAAATAAACATAATATCACTGCTTCTATGTTCTGGCCAGCGGTACATGGATGTGCTGCACACAACAACTCCATGAGTCACTATATCAGGGATACACTGAACAGAGTGTTTTCATCATAATCAATTGCCGATATAGATTAAATTACACAATTTTAAAATAGGTTGTACTTTCCTCTTGAAGAGGTCCTTTAATGATGGTAGTATAGTTGAAAATGAAGGGGAGGGTGGAAAAAAAATGGCTGTTGGAGAACAACATACAGAAGCTCGTAATTGGTTAAAAAAGCTAGGTAATAATTACGTCATTGTATACACACAGAAAGCTCCACAAACGGAT
Source organism: Palaemon carinicauda (assembly GCF_036898095.1). Taxonomy (NCBI): domain Eukaryota; kingdom Metazoa; phylum Arthropoda; class Malacostraca; order Decapoda; family Palaemonidae; genus Palaemon; species Palaemon carinicauda. Next base: position 37,256,396 of record NC_090728.1, read on the forward strand.
CGGAACCAATGCATAAGCAATAACTCACCTCCAGGCTCTCAAATGTAAACATTGGACTTAGAATGAAAAATATTCTTCACATTTTAATGGACCGATACACAATTTATAATAACTTGTGTATCGGTCCATTAAACATGTAGAGAAAAATGCAAACTAACCAGCATTCGTCCATTTCTTAGAGCGAATTCCAGTTTCGCTAGTAATTAAAGTATCATATATTAACCGACAACTTTCCCTCCTGGGTTCGACCAGCTTATGTCCCCTTTGAATGTCAAAATTATTACCAAGATTATCAAGACTTAAGTCTATATCTATGACAGTTCTTTTCAGGGAATTACTAGTTTTGAGAGCTACTGTGGTTCTCATGCTCCCTCTATGTTCCAGCATGAGGATCTTTCAGTACTTGTGGCCCTTGGGTCTTTAGGCCAAGGGAAAACTCCAGTTGGGGCTGCCTCTTCCGGCTCATAAACTCTAGGTTCGTTGATGGGGGAGGAGTCTTTAGGAGCAGGTTCTGTTATGGATATATAGGGGAGATCTGTTGGTAACCCCTGGGGGATGCATATCCAGGCCTCACGCAAAGGTGTTTTGTTGACAATCTGGCAAAAAGAATTGCAGGTGCTGGGGGTTTCTGCTCAATCTAAGTCCTTTTGAAAAGCTTGTAGTTTGGATGATACTGCCAGACCACAGGACACCCTTCTTGGTCAAACGGATGAAGATGGGTGTGGAATCACAGAGGGATCTTTAGCTGGAATGGGATTCCATCATCCCTAAAGAATGAAATCCCTTTGTTGTTTACCATAAAGGTTTTGAATACTTCTCGGTATTGCAATGGTTTTATGAAATCTTTCTCCACAAGAAATTGGCTATCTATGTAAGTATGAAGCAGCTGGGTTATGATTTACCTCTGATGCCATAGATAATTAGAACAGTGGAATTCAACGCCCAGGATACAAATTTTTCTTTGGTGTCTCGTTATGTTCTCTTTGGAAGTTGCAGCTAGCAGTGGATGACAGAGTGCCTGTCTGCTATGGCAAAGTTACTGTGTAAGCCTACATAAGGGCTGTCCAGACCTTTCCCAAGATGAAATTCAAGGCAAGACACCAGGTATTGACATATTGCAATCTGAATTTAGCTGAGTGAGGGTTTTTTTTTTCTACGGTAACGCTGTTGGTGAGCACCTGTTTCTTCAATTATTCCTGGATAAAGCCAGGGAGAGGGCTTTGGTGGCTAATACTTCTCTTCCGAAGAACTGTGGAAAATCTTACAACTACCACTGGAAAGGATATTATATAAGAAGTGATAATATGATTGTGAGAAGCAGCAGCAACCAAGGCATCTTATGAAGAGACCAGCATCACAGAAGGTTTCACCCCTCTCCATCCAGTCTGCTATTAATTTCCCTCAAGGTGGTAGAAGGCAGCAGCAACAACCAACCAGAAGCCTTGAGTACTTTGAGATACTAGAGGAGAAATAAGGTAGGAAGCCAAATAAGGGAGGTCAGGGTTTGGGCTCCTTTTCACAAATGCAAAGTATTTCAGCTATGAATGCCTTAAGGTCAGGGGTTACCTTATTGTTTTCAAGAATGAAGGACCCTGTCAATTTGGCGAATTTATAGAATAATTTCAAATGGTACGGGCTGGCTGTGGAAATAAAAAATCCCTCCAAAACCATTTTTGTTTTCAGGATAATACCCTGGAACTCATTTCATCTGTCAGCAAAATTCTGGAGAGGAGAGCCATAGAGATATGTAAATATCTTGAAATCCAGGGCAGACTTTTTTGATTGAATCTTTCAAGTATTCTGAAGAAGGACTCAAACAAGAGAAGGGTGATATTTGAAACCCTCTTGTTTCAATAAACACATCAGATATATTGTGTTGAAAATGGCGATCATAGTGCAAGTCCACCAACTAATACATTATGGGTCTGGACGTGTACTATCCATCTCGAATATGTTACTGACATATCACTATTGCTCATCACTTTGTCTTACTTTAGGTTTTCAGTTAAGGAGAAGTTTGTATAGGCTCAAAGTAACATAATTTGGTCTCTATAGTGATCCAAGGGTGTTCATAAAATTAGCAAAGATTATATTCAAAATACTGCTATTACAGGGATTTCAAGTCATTGCCTTATTGGATAAATGACTGGTTGGGGCAGAAACGAAAGAATTATACCTCCTATACACACATATTGTTCAATTTCTTCAGGGTCTAGATTTTTTTTTTATCAATTTTACAAAATTAAGACTGGTTCCAGAGAAGCTATTTAAGTGGTCAACTCTTGATTGGACCATATCAAAATCCACACTAGGAAGGAAAAGATGTTATGCATGGTCGAAATATCTCCCTGGGAGTCCTGTTCCCTCCAGAAGGCAGCTAGAAAAGGGTCTTGGGCCCTCTCCAGTTTGCTTCAATTGCCAACTAAGTTCTAAAGTCCAGATCATAGCACTTATTGGGCAGAATTCGGGTAGAAGAGAAGAATTCTCAACACGGTTCCTTACCAGAGCTGTCATAACGGCTATCTAGCTCCTTCTCCAGGGATTTCTCATATGAAGTAATTTGTAGGTAGTAGGTTGGTCAGGGCACCAGCCACCCGTCGAGATACTACTGCTAGAGAGTTATGGGGGTCTTTTGACTGGCCAGACAGTACTACATTGGATCCTTCTCTCTGGTTATGGTTCATTTTCCTTTTGCCTACACACACACTGAATAGCCTGACCTATTCTTTGCATATTCTCCTCTGTCTTCATACACCTGAGAACACTTGAGATTGCCAAACAATTCTTCTTTACTTAAGTAGTTACTGCACTGTAATTGTTCAGTGGCCACTTTCCTCTTTGTAAGGGTAGGAGAGAGACTTTAGCTATGGTAAGCAGCTCTTGTAGGAGAAGGACACTCCAAAATCAAACCATTGTTCCCTACACACCATCTGCCCCCAAAATAGGCGTTTCATACATTAAACCCCCTCTTTTTCTTTATCTGTAATAATATCACAATAGGCTTTGGTAGGCTTCCCCTTTAGGCATGAAGCCTTTTGCTGATAGATCTCTAGAATTGAACGATAGATGTAAAGTGCAGTCGTAATAAGGATAAAAATTATATGAAATTACTTTTATTGGAAGAATATCTCAAATGCTCAAATCTATTCTATGCTAGGCTATAGGGCTTTGTTACACATTTCCCAATCTTGCCCCTCCTAGTCCTTACCATCTAGTCATCTGAGATAAGACGGGTTCTAAATTGAACTTGCTAGTTATCTTTGCAGATTTCTATTTAGCCTTCATGCTAAGTGGTTAAGTATTGTTGGACCTAAGTAAATTTAGGTGCAAATCAGGACTTTGGCTTCTTGAAAATAGCACTAATGAACAAATCAATGCACAAAGTTTCTCTATTAATCAATACAAATCAGGAATTGCCTTAAACAATTGGGAGGAGTTGTTTACTTAGTTTGAAGTTAGAATTTATAGTTATGTACTAAACCCTTATTGCTTGTTAGCCATTAGAAATAAGCTGTAACCCAACAAAAAGAATTGTTCTCTCTTGGCAGCCAGCTGTCTTAGAATACAGATCCCCTTTGTAATTTAGTCATAGATAGATATAGTAAACTAGATTTAACTTGAGGCTTTCTTCCTGGAACTTCCCTTTGCCATAATTTGAATCAATATAAAAATTTATGCTCATTTCTATTGGAAGAATGTAAAAACTCTATATGTAGACTTTTATCATAAGCTGAACATTATAAAAGGTAACCACTCCTATTTTGTGAAAGTTGTTCAAGTACAGCCATGGTGTAGCTCATGAGGGTTATAATATGGATAGGGTAGATAGAAATTATTTTATGTAATTTGCAATGATAAAGTTAATGGAAAATCTCATGAAAATCATGTAGTATCTTTGATTGTAAAAGCTGTCAACAAACATTTGTATATATAAAACCAGACCTTCCAATGTTATGTTTTTGTGAAAAAAAGATAGTGACTAATGCCAGAATGTAATCATCTAAAATGAAGCCAGTTTCTTTTGAAAGGAGGCAATTATTCACTTCACTACTCTTTCAATTACGACGTGAATATGATAAACATTCTTAAGCTTAAAATTTTATGATTAACTTTCAAACTAACTGCGACATTACAGTAGTAGGCTCCAGTACTTTCTATCTGCAAGACTGAACTAATTGTTCTCATTGAATTTTGATAAAAAAAAATTATGGATGTTAGCATACTTAAAAGTTTGGACCTTACCTCAAAAGGATTGAATTCGTTCACAAATCCTGTGTGGTGGTAAATACCACCGCTGTAGGGATGGAAATCGCTGTAGACCTGAAAGGAAACAGACACTGGTCCTCTGTGAACGATTGCCTCCATCATTGTTGCTTCATTGCATGCTCCATAGTAACCACCCACGTGTTTGTAGTTACTAACATATGTGCGTTTGGCTGTTTTGCTAGTGGTGCATGGAGCATCCTTTAGAAAAAATAAACATTTTAATATCTCAAATAAATGCAGTGTACTTAACATGTATAATACAGTGTTCATTAGGTTGTATGTTATTTGTGTAAAAAATATGTGATTATTATATTACTGCTATGTTTGATAATATATTCTATTCGTAACCACTTGGTAATGTATCTTTACATTCTTTAGAATAGAAGTAATTGCTATTTAAACATCTTCCCAACTATTATTGTCAATAATCTGAACAGTCAAAGGTAACCCTTCCAGATTATTTACCCTTAACACAGACTAAAGAGAGCACTCAAGACTGCAAAAATTAATCCAAGTTTGGTTATCTAAATTTGAATGCAATGTTGATTCAGTTGAAGCATCCACCCTTCTAACTCTATACACTGTATTTGTTGTGTATTTTGTTGGAGAGCCTAAGGCATGAATTGTTATCCAAATGGAATTCGTTACTGTAAAGTAAGTCAGCATTATTAGACTTATCAAATGGGATCGAAACAGCTTTTTGATAAAGGGCAGGTCAAACAATCATACAGAATATATAGTCGAAGATAAAGAATTTTATGCTGATGGTCTTGCAAAAACTTTCATAGATAGGTTAAAAAAGAATTAACGGGGTCAGTAATGGAGTTGCTGGCATTGAAGGTTGGGATGAGGTGTTCATGTTGTATTCAGCACATGCAGCTCAGATGGCTTGGATGTTGGCCATATTATGGCCAGAAAATGGTTGCAAAGAGGCAAGTGTCCATGGATGATGTATCTTCATGAGCAGCATGTAGGTTTTCAACAACCATACACCAGAGGGAAGGTAGGACGATGACATGATCATGGAACAGAATGGGGCTGTTAGATACATAAAGGGCCTTCCATAACTGCCAATATGTAGCAGCATGAGGAAGGTCTTTGCCACTCTCAACAATTTTAGAAGTGCATGCGTAATGTTAACCTTCTTGATTTCTTTGACGTTCTGTTACTATGGGAGGGACTCTATCTCCACCACCTTACCCTGGTCATTGACACCTAACATATCAACAGGTAGTGATGGAGTAGTGTGGCGAGATGCTGCATCTGCAGCCTGGTTTAATGTTCTTGGTATGTGCACAGTTGAGAAGTGTCATGGTAGGGTGTGTTGCTTGATTTGGAAGAACCTGGTGATTGTGATCTCATCGAGGGTGCGGTCACCGAAGATCTTAATTAGGGGCTTGCAGTCTTAGACCACTAGTAGGTCAGCACCATGGTTGAGGAATGGATCTGATCCAGACCCCGCACAGCTGCAAGTGGCTCTCCTTCTATAAGCTAATAGTGGACAACAGTCTGGTACTTGGGAAACATAGTCAAAATGATTGAGAGTAAGAAAATACTCAATTCCATTCATGGAACAATCAGGCCTGGGGCATGTCCTCTTAGATGTTTTGAAGATTTTCACACTATTCTTGATAGCATTAATGATGGCCTGCTTCAATGACTCAGATGGCTCATTGACAAGGGCCCAGAAGAACTTGTACTTTGGGCTGAGTAAAGACTTGAAAGGAATGATGCTATTCCTCAATTGAGTGTTATTGTTTAGCTGGTTTACTAGACCAAACCAGCTCCAAATGTCTGTTATAGATGTGGTTGTTGGGAAGTCCTTGATTGTGTCAGAGAGCTTGGGCAAAGGCTCTAGTGAACTAGCCTTCCTCTAACCAAACTTGAACATGCCGGATTTCCATATAATCGCTGAATTCACCACAGTGTCAAATTTCCATAGTGCACCGCTAATGGTTCTCTAAGCCCTTGTTGTAATGAAATTTATTGTCGATGTATCTCTATGCTCAAAGTCAGACTGAAACTCTTGGGTGTTTGTCAGCATCATCATATGCCAAACATGTGATAAAAGTCGTCAAGTGCTGGTCTGATTTATGGAGAAGGGCAGGATGGTATCCATTCCATGCATCTGTGACTATCTTCCACAAGGTGCCCGGAATCCTGTATTTAAATTGAAATAGTGACTGTGGTGAAGGACACGTCAGCAGTAGTGGTTTAGTAAGGTCAAGATAGTTGTTCTCTGGGGCAGGGGGAATACCATAATGCTTTTGGGTAACTACCATCTGGTGGCAACAGATTGTTGGTTCACTACAGGGGACATTCTTAGTGACTCGTAAGTCTACAAGTTTTTTTGTGAGTTGAAGTGTTTTGTAGTCTCCAAAGACTTTCCTGTTAAAGGCTAGATTAACTTATAGGATTGGTTACTCATCGCCGTATTTGTTTGGGTTTATAAAGGGGAAGAGTAGTTTGAATTGCATTATTGTTTTAAGTAATTCCAATGCTAAATGTAGAGCATTTGTTGACTTGAAGCAAGCTTTTGATAGAGCTTGCATTGAAGGTTGATGATGCTTAATGGTCCAAAAGTCACTCTCTCATTTTCCCATTGTTCTCTAGCCAGCAAGGGAATGGTGGGAATGCTGGATGCGTTGGTGGGTCCTGGTGCTTTGGACACCTGCAGTTTTCAATGTTGTTGTTGTCTGTCCTACATCTGACATTCGATGTTCTGATTGCAACATTGGACACATCTTAATTCATGGTATGGTTCCTGTTAGTTCCACCAATAGCTGAAAAATATGCTGGCTGTATCCTGAGAGTGAGAAGGGAGTTATGGGACAGGAAGAGACTATGGAAATCTTTGCTAACATAGATCATAGTGTGACATGAGATAATATCACCATCAGGGTCGAATCTCTCAATGACACTGAAAAAGGCACCCGTGATGCTAATTCTAGTATTATTGGCAGCCTGCAGATTCACAGACTGGGGAAAATCATAGTGAGAAATTCCACTTGTTAAGAACAGATCTAGTGACCAAACACCAGATTGCATATCACTGGCCGTGATACCATTGACATCAGTGATGACTTTTGATGAGCGCAAATAGTAAGCACTGTGGGCTTGTTGGTTGATGATAATACTTAGCCTGATAGTTGGGTGTTTAGTGAACTGGGCAAGTTTCCATTCACCAGCATTAAGGGTGAGGTGATGAAGGATGATCGCTTATGCTTGCTGTTTTGCTGCTCCAAGGTAGCAAACATACATTTGCTATGATGACAAGATGTAATTGCTGTTATCTGGGAGAAAGTTTCTTCCTTGATCTCAACTAATCTCGGTCTTATAGGTTGCACTAGTTTGTGTCTTTTGTCAAGACTTAGCCTTCTTTGGGTTAGGTAATATTCTTTGAACTTTTCATTGGATATCCTATTCCACTCATAGGCCATTTTGTAGAATGAAAAGTAACTTTTTTTCACAATCTTGATAAGCTTCCCACTTGTCTCTCTCTGTAGGCATTGACAGTTGATTGTTCACAGTGGCAGATCCTTGAGCGTCCTCATGCTTTTAAGAGGTCACCTATTCCTTGCCATTTCTCTACCCTTTATAAAACCAATAACATTGTTATTCTGTTATGTCTATGTTGATGATCCCTGTGAATTGTTTCACCTGTGTAATTCATTGTGTTGTTGCATCCATATTTACATTAGTAAAATCACATGTTTCTTCTTTGCTATGAACTATGGCAGCAAAGCATTGGTAGACATCATCAGGGCTGTGTTGCACAACAATGAAAGACAGTGGTGATTGCAAGCGACCTTATGGCGGCCATGACTTTGGCAAAAAAGTAGGAACTCACAGGTGGGTCTGCATTTAAGAGAGCATCACATTGTGAAGTGGAAGAGCATAAGGGATGCTAATGTATTGTTAATGCCAGGTCTGTGGCAGAAGTTGTTCCAGTGGCTTTCAAAAGCCACCCAGATCTCATTATCCACTCCCATGTAGATCCGTGTCTGTTCCATCATCGGGTCCTTAGGGTGGGCTACAGTGTTGGCATCATTTGTGTTTGTAAGTTGATGTACATGAATGTGGTTGTCGAAGAGCCTTCTTATGAGTCATCTCTAATGTCTCTGGTCATGAAGAAAGACTAGTTCCTGATGATAATTCTTTATATAAACAGAAATTTTCAGACATCATCTGTTAGGACATATAGAAGAATAAGTTTAGCAACAGTAACAACTAGTTTAATAGATCAAGTTCAAAGCAAAAGTGGTGCATGACATGTGATGCTCTCACACAGTTCTTTAATTGTATGACACTCTTGGGACACAACTCTTCGTGTACATTCCAAGGCAAGTAACCTTCCAGGAAAGCTTTGACTGCATTCAATAAGAAAGTGAAATTTTCTGGTACTGGTAGGTAATCTACAAATGACCCCTTAGCTAAAAGTAAGAAATCCTTTTCTATTCACTTCCAGTTTTGGAGTCTTTCCTATGTACTACATCATTTAGTATCCATCTTCTTCGTTGTTTATTTTTTTTCTAAAATAAAGTTGTACAGTGATGCTCTTTCTTTTTTTCAAATGTTATACTCCAAGTTTAGCCATCCTTTCATTTCTATGTTGGGGCCTGTGCTTGTTGTAATATAAACAGACCAATAGAAGATTCTTTTATCTTGAAGTTCTTCTCGGTGTTGCCTAATTCAAATAGTTTTCCTACTTTCTGCTATTGTTACCTACTTATGCTATTATTTGCTAATTTCGACAGACCTTGTTCCTTTCTTCAACGAGCTTAGTTCTTGCCACAAGTCTCCAATGTTCTCGCAAACATATTGATAATAATTTATGTTGCTTCTACCTTTGCCTTGCCCTTATTGGTGAAATGATTTCCTGTACACTGAGAAGAAATCAGATACATTACGCCAATACAGTTCCCAACTAACCAAAAGCTCATAGAAATATGTAATTCCTATTGTCCATATTTGTAAAGCATCATATCTAGCTTCTTTCTCCTTTCTATAAAGATTCTTCATACTTTTGTTCAGTTGAGCTCATGGAAATTTCTCCTTTCTAGCTGATAAACTTCCAACTGCCCTCAGTCATTTTCCTCCCATTATTTTTCACTTTAAGTTTTAATGACAAGCTCTTATATCCTTCTGTTGTGCTTTTGTAACTTTGCTTTTACAGCCACTTTTATAATGTTTATAACTTTTCATTCGTGGATTAAGGTGCTCTCATCGGTGTTTTTTTTTTCTTTTCTTTTCTGTACTTGGCTTGGTGTAGAATGTAGGTAAAAGTTTATGGTTAGACTCCTATGGGTCTTCGTGTTCAAGATACCAAAGGAAACATCTTTATTTACTATGCCATGATGCTACGATTTTCCTTAGATGCACTAAAGCCTGAAGAGATTGGATTGAGCTCCAATTTATGATTCCTTGCATGTCTTCATTAGGATCTCATCTTGATGATATCGATCAAGTATCTTGCATTTATCATTGCTAAGCTTTGTAGGCAACATGGTGCTTATTCCTAGTTTACCTGAAATACAAGTTTAATGACTTCCAAATTTCAATTTGTTTTGTCTTTTCATTGCAGATTTGAAATTTAGCCACTATTGATATATCAAGCACATTAAGCATTTTGTCACTTCAGTTTTCATAGATGTTTCACAATTTTCATCTCGTCATAATGTTAGTTGTTTGAGAAGCAAATAATGCAAGTAATTGATTTATTTTTATGTGTTCATTGTTGTCATGGGAAACTCCACACTATTTGCAGGTGCATCATATCATTGCGCGTTATTTAAGAACAGTATTTAAAAAAATATAGTTTCTCACTAACTGGTTCCTGCAAGGTGTTATGTATGTGCCTTATAAAGAATTTCAAGTTATAAGTGAAACTGATGTAACATCCTAGGGCTACATGTAACATGCAACATCATTGTATTTGTATGTGTATTGCTTTAATTATGCAAGTGATTATAAGTACTGTTGCACATATATATTTCAGTATTAGATTCTGTATAAACTACCTCAAGAAGAGTGCAACTCTAATAGTTAATCCAGTAATGGGATAGGATTCTTCTTTAGGCTTGTTCTTGATGCTCATTTGTTTACATTCAATCGTTTATGCTTTTTATTGTTTTTATGATGACGCTAGTCGTTCGAAAGTAATCATGTAAAGAGGTTTACAGATAAAGCACATATATCATAAGGATGAAGTAATTATCCTCCATGACGGGTAAAAAGTGGCGATGTAGAATATATGATAAGTTTAGTACTAATAGTACTTAGCATTACAGGTCGGCACAACAGAGCCACAGTTCCGATAGCATTAACTAAAATTACGCACAAAAATAATTAGCATATTATTTTGACCCTGTTTCCTTTAGAAAATTTATTTGTGCCATATTATTATTGTTATTATTATTATGATTATTATTATTATTATTATTATTATTATTATTATTATTAGCTAAGTTACAATCCTAGTTGGGCTTATAGTATCATGCTTTTCCAACTAAGGTTGTAGCTTAGCTAGTAATAATAATAATAATAATAATAATAATAATAATAATAATATGCTATAAGCCCAAGTACTCCAACATTGAAAGAATAGCCCGGAGAGGAAAGAAAATAAGGAAACAAATAAACGATATGAGAAATAATGAACAATTACAATAAAATATATTAAAACAGTAACAACATCAAAACAGATATTTCATATATAAACTATAAAAAGACTTATATCGGCTTATTCAACACAAAAGCATTTGCTACAAGTTTGAACTTTTGAAGTTCTACCGATGCAACAACCCGATTAGGAAGATCATTCCACAACTTGGTCAAAGCTGGAATAAAACTTCTAGAATACTGTGTAGTATTGAGCCTTATGGTGGAGAATGCCTGACTATTAGAATTAACTGCATGCCTAGTATTACGAACAGGATGGAATTGTCAGGGAAGATATGAAGGTATAGGATGGTCAGAATTATGAAATATCTTATGCAACATGCATAATGAACTAATTGAACGGCGGTGTCAGAGATTATCTAGATCAGGAATAAGAAATTCAATTGACCGTAAATTCCTGTCCAACAAATTAAGATGAGAAGACAGGAGAACAATACTCAAAATAAGGTAGAATGCAAGAGTTAAAAAACCTTCAGAATAGATTGAACACCTAAAATCTTAAATGACTTTCTCAATAAGCCATTTTTATGTGCAATTGAAGAAGACATAGACCTAATGTGTTTCTCAAAAGTAAATTTGCTGTCGAGAAGCACACCAAAAATTTTAAAGAGTCATACAGAGTTAACGAAAGATTATCAACGCTGAGGTATGGATGTTAAGGAGCCTCTGTCCTTGACCTCTTTACAATCATACTTTGAGTTTTGTTAGGATTCACCTTCATGCCTCATAATTTGCACCATGCACTAATTTTAGCTAGATCTCTAATAAGGGATTCAGCAACCCGACATCTACATTCAGGAGATGGAATTGATGCAAAGAATGAATGAATGATTTGAAGTTCTCTAGCATCCTGAATGTAGCATCATCATCACATGCAACAAGCTGGTTTTCTAGGCAAAACCACATGTCGTGTCTATAGTGTTTAAAGTAATGGGCCAAAGACACTACCCTGAGGAACACCAGATATCATATACCAATACTCACTATGGTGCCCATCAACAACATCTCTTTGCAATCTATTACTCAAGTATTTAATGATAGTGCTAAGAAACTACCCACCCATTCCCAACTGGTTGAGTTTGAAAACAAGGGCCTCATGATTAAGACGGTTAAAGGCAGCACCAAAATCAAGGCCAATCATATGAACTTCCTGACCACAATCAAGGGATTTCTGTACAGCATTGGAAATTGTAAGAAGGGCCTTTATTTCCAAATCTTCATAGGAAAAGTGACTCATCTTTATAAGTAGGTGATTGCAGTGGCTGAGCAAGATAAGTATCATAGACCCATTGATGGACTTTCAAATCAATAATGCAGATTTGAGTTCTCTCCTTCAGGACAACTACTTTAGGTAAGGAACACTGCACAGTGATGGGAAATTGATATATGGTCACATATTACATTTCTATAAAGGGGTCAACCTGGTGTATATCATCTCTAACTCATGATTCAGGGGTCGGAAGTTTGAAAAGGGTTTTTACTGGAGTTTAACTTCACTGCCACTGTGAGCTAGGGATGGGGTTGTTGGGGAGCCTATGTCTGCCTGCTAAGTCATCGGCAGTCATTACCTGGCCTGCATTGCCCCAACCTGGGTGGAGAGTGGCTTAGGCACTGATCCTTTGTATATATGGCCGGTCTTTAGGACATCGTCCTGTCCCCTGGCCTCTGCAGCATGAGCAACCTTAAAACCTTGTACAGGTGCCTGATACAAGTGAAATGCCCTGATGAACTTAGGCAATGTCGACCATCAGGAGGTGAATGCCTATTGCAGTTCCCCTAGAATACCAGACAGTACAGTTCTCAGCATTCATGATGTTTCATGACACAGTGTGATATTGATATTGTAATACCAGACATAGAAAGTAAGCCAACAGCTCATTGGTAGCACAAAATTGGGAGTCAAAACTTAGTTTCATCATGTTAACATGCAGCTTACCATATGATTGTTAAGGACACAAAAAGCATTAAAGAATGTTGAGCCTTGCCCAGAAAGCAATACTAGTAACAGAATGTTTTGATATTATTCAAGAAGTTATTTACATTGTGCATGATGTCTGGAAGCTATTTGGACTTGCTAAATCTCAATTAAGCTAAAAGGGAAGCTGCACTGTAATAACAGTACGTTTCTAAACGTAAAGTTTGTCAATCGTAGGGAAATTCATGAAGATACAGTTATCAATCTTAGTGGGGTCTCTGTTTCTACTTTATCATTAAGAAGGTGTTTAGTGTACTAAGTTGGTTATGGACAGAACAAATGTTAATTCTCAATTGAACCTTCAAAAATATCGACATAGCAAACAAGTAGATATATTTTATTACATGACTTTGAACGAGAATTGTTTGACTACCCATTAGATAACTAGGGTTATAGGTATTCTGAGAGTAATATCAACTAACTGGTGTATTTGAGTATGAAAGACAATAATTTTTGGCCCCACTCAGACTATAAACATGGTGTACTGGATATTCCTCCAATCCAGAATCTCTCTTAAATATTTCACCAACATTGTTCATGATACTTCCCCTTTAACCCAAAGAAAGGATTCATCTGAAATAGATGATGATTTAAATATTGTGTTTATGATATATTTGTGTGATTAGAAACACTAAGACTTACCTTTCCAAGGTATGGATTTTCAGATTCTGATACAACTCCCTGTTCCATGGCGTAACGCCCTGCAACCAAATAGTCAAATCCACCAAAACATCCTTGATCCAAATATGTACAGGAAACCATGTCCTGTGCAAAATGAAAGAAAAAAACATAACATTAAATGTGTTGATAACCTGTATACCACCATGATCATAGCATATCCAAGCAGATTGAATTCAATTCTAAAAGCAATTAAGTTTTCAGGCTGCGATTTTACATAGTTTGCTCTTGGACGCACAATTTTGGGAGATAATGTTAACAGAGACGAATTTGCTAGGAACTTGTTATTAATTTATTCACTGACTGATATTTTCGCATATTTGTCACTGAAATATTATGACTGCAATGCATCTCCAGTCAGATGAACTTTAAAAATATTGAAACTCGGATGATGAAGAGACAATATTTGAATAAGTTTCCTTTAAATTCCTGATCTTAATGGATAATATAGTATATATTATTTTAAGTTTTGAATAAATATTCATTTTTATTTCTTTGATTTTTGTCTTTCTTGATATTATTTTGTCTTTCTGGATATTAGTGCCAGTAAACTCATGGGGGGCTGACAAACCTTTTGCTGCCCCTATGGCTCTCCATATTGGCTCTATCTCTACAACCCGCGAGGCTATGGAAATAGATGCGTTCTTCAGGATTAGGTTATGGTATCCTATATCTAATGCTAAGACATCTGTGTCTGGGGGAGAATAAAACAATCTGTGTATCCAATGGGTTTTGCTGTGATAGAAAGAGAGCCTGATAGATCCAAATGGTGTCTGCTTTTTTGGGATTGTTATCCTGGAATAGCAAGTCTTCGTCCCTCCTGGTATGCCCTAGAGAAGAGGTGATGACCAGTTTGTGGGATATACTGTTGTGCTCTAGAGTCTTTGCAGAAAGATAGTTGGTCAGGTCAACCTTCGTCATATTTGAAAGAATCCTCATACGGGCTTGGTGCTCTTCTTCACTTTTTTATAACTGGTAGCAATCTTGAAAATTATCCCTGTATGTGTCAAGCACAAAGATGATTTCATCCTACTCTTGTGTGAGGGACATCAACCTTCCGTTGAAGCATGGAAATCTTTGACTGTCATTGTAGTTACTTGTTTCTTGGCTATCTGCACAAAATCCATTTCATTTGCCAGGGTTATCTTGCAACTTAGAGCATCTAGTTTGGTTTTCATCTCATCTTCTAACTGGCAATCTCCCTGTGTAGTTTCTGGTGTTAACAGCTTGTTGAGGATGTGGATCAACTTCGATGCTTCCAAGCATGGCAAGATTGTAACATCTGGAGCAAAAAGGGCTATTGGTGTGAATTCGTGGTTCCTAGTAGCTTCTTTATGGTTGATATATCTGCTGGATTTGGCCAGGAACATCAATCCACCATACAAGTCCTCGATCTTCTTTAGATCCAGTCTTGTCTCAGGAATTTCTTGTTTCCAGACATGAACATCATGTCATTCTTCTTTACTGGTGTGCATAGATTCACTCTTGACACATTCTTCATCCAGCTTTTGACCAGCTGCATCTGCATTCATGATCGTTAGTACATACTCATCAGGGATGTAGGCATGAGTGATGACATTGGAGAGCTTGGAACTTTCAGTAGGAAATGGTTTTTCCATGTTTCAGTATGGCTGCCTTGATCTTTTTTTTTTGTTATAACATCATGCTTCTTCTTGACTGCACCTGACCAAGGTCAAGATGTTATCTTGTTTTGTAAGGTTGAGAGAGTTCTGGTGTGACCATGAAGAACCTCTGTCTAGCATTGTCATTGTTTTCAGTGTCATTATTGGATCTTTCAGTAGCTTCTAAAAGAGATTTCCCAGCAATGACGGTCCTCACCTGATAGGGCTGCCCATGATCGTCTCTCTGACAGAGGAAACATTGTTCCTTATCCAGTAGAAATACATGGGACCTTATGAATTCTGTTGAAGGGCCAGATGTTGATGGGACTAATTTATCCATTTCAGTGCTTCTTCTTTTCTCTCAATGTATCTTGGTAGTGTGGCACCCAGTAGCTAATGCATGTGCATAATGGTCTTGGGTACATTGGATTTGGTCTTTGTTTTCCTAGTTGGATTTGCATAGCTGCCACTACAATGACAGAAACTACTGATTTGTACAGAGTGTATTATTTGCACATCTTTGATGTTGTCGTAGGACCTCAACATAGTTGCCATCATGTGCACTAGGGTTCTCTACTATGTCCAGCGCACATTGGTAGGAGTTTATCAGGGGAAGTTGCACCAACTCTTTGTTTCAGCATCAGACTGGCACAGAATACACTGCTTCCACCTGATAGACTTCAGACCTTGTCAAGTAGCTTCTTTAGCAGCTTGTGGTTTGCAAGCAAAAAAGACAAAAAAAAGAAAAGAAAAAAGAAACCAGCATTATAATACAATTGCCACCAACTTGCATGTAGGGTATAGCA
This sequence comes from Palaemon carinicauda, assembly GCF_036898095.1. Lineage (NCBI taxonomy): Eukaryota > Metazoa > Arthropoda > Malacostraca > Decapoda > Palaemonidae > Palaemon > Palaemon carinicauda. The sequence continues at coordinate 37,272,424 of NC_090728.1, forward strand.
AACTGTTCAACATACATAATATATGCCTACAACAATTATTAGACCACTAGATAAACATGCCCTTGTGGTTGGTGCTTAGTATGTTCTAATGACCAATTTGTGTTATGAAATTAATAATTACTTGCAAGAAGGCTATTGCTATAACAAATGTCTTAAGATATCTAGAACTCTTAGCATTCGATTCCTTGCCCTTAAAAATGATATTTTACCAGTCGAAATAGTTGCTCTAGGTTTAGAAGCTTAGATATTGACAAAAACCTTTTTTCACAGCAGCCATTTTGTAAAATCCAAGATGTTGGCCTTTTGGGACCCCGGGCAAATGGAAATATTGTTTTTAATATTTCTTATATCATTTGGTTTCTAAAAATATAGTTTTCATACTCTACATAAATCCAGCAAAAGTTAAATTGCAAAGTGAAAATGACGTCTTAGATATGTGTAATATAAAAAATACCATTTAAGGTTATGATTATTTGAAAAATGAGGTGATAATGATAATAATGCATTAGAAAACTAGAGGGGCACTCAGTAGAGCGCAGACTTCCGCCGCGGCAGCTTATTTCTAGTCCTTTTGCTCAACCTTGACCTTTGATCTTAACATGTATTAAATTGCATGGATTTTTATACACTCAAATGTGAACCAAGTTTGAAGTCTCTGTGACAACGATGACCAAACTTATGGCTGATTATGTGAATTTGATATTTTTCTTGATCGTGACCTTGACCTTTGACCTTGACCTTCCAAACGTTAATCATTTCAACCTTTTCATAAACATAGCAGTTAATCTCTGCAGGTTTCATTTCTCTATGATTAAAATTGTGGCCAGGAAGTTGTTCACACACACACACACATACACACACACAGGGGCGAAAATATAACCTCCTTCCAACTTCGTTGGTGAAGGTAATAAAAGTACTGTTTTTTTATAAGGTACACTTAGCAATTAGACCTAGTTCTCGCTCGTTCAAGTTCAGTACTTTAAAAACAAGACAAGGAAAATAGCAACAGGACTGGTTTGCCTAGTGACCCGTCATACCTGCTTAATTAATGTACTTAATAGTGTTTATAATTTTTAAAAAATCCTTCCTTTAACTTACCTGAGGGGAAAAGATATCTTGCCTCTCCATTTTGCTGGTAATCCTAAGTTTTGCTTCCAAATTTGCCGCAGAAGCGAATGCATAGCAGGATCCACATGAAGCTTGGTCCCCAATAGGAGATATGTAATCGACTCCACCAACATTACGCCAGTCAAAGCTATCTGGCAACGAGGCTACCGTAGCTTTAAGGTGTGGCGACACAGGGGCAGCTGAGGGAAGTTTTGTCATGGCGGAGGCCAGCCCTCCACTTCGAAGGTACATTTCTCTGATAGTGTAACTGGCAAGTAAAAGACGCATTATTCTCTTATAAAAGATTAATAAGATTAAAAGGATAAATATTTTTAATGGATTACTTCAGTCCAACTTGTCACGTTCACATTTTCTCATCCGTATGTCTGTGCGCTCTGACGTCGACACAGACAATTATATATATATATATATATATATATATATATATATATATATATATATATATATATATATATATATATACATACATGTACATAATACACTCACATATATATGTATATACATACACACACATATATATATATATTTATTTATTTGTGTGTATGTGTTTATAGATGCAGATTACACGTTTGAGAACAGACGCGCACACGTTTTTATATACATACTGAATATTAGACCAAAATTGAGGAAACACTATAGAAAGGACGAAGCATCAAATTAATGAAAAGAATACTTAGAACAGGATGCCAGCAGATTTTTGCTTGTAGAGATGGAAATGGAAATATCATCAACAAAAGATATAGAGATAAAGATTGCCAAGTATTTCTATAAAATGCTATACAATAGTGATTTAAGAAATTTACTTTGCCGATAGAAATAATGAAACACCTTATCTATTATCAAAGGCAGCAGTAGGAGAAGTATAGTAAGCGTGAAAAGGCATGAAAAGAGACAAAACAGTAGAAGATGTCCTAACAATTGATTTAATAATAGGAGGAAATTTCATAGTAGTAAAAGTCACTGAACTATGCACAAAATGTCTGCAAGAATGCTCTGTATCTACAGCTTGGAAACTTTATCATTATACTAATTCACAAAGAAGGAGACACAAAAGACCTGAAAAAATATCGCCCAATAAGTTTACTCTTGGTAATATAGAAGTTATTTACAAAGAGAGAAAGCAGACTTTAGAAACGGTCATTCAACAACTGACCATATCCAAGTAATTAACACGCTAAAGGAAAAATTACACAGAGTATGACAAACCACTATATATGACATTTATAGACTATGAGAAAGCTTTTGGTTCTATCAAACCTTCAAAAGTAATGAAAACCATCTGAGACAAGGCATAGTTAAATTTTATGTTGGAACACTTGAAGATACATTAATATTAAAACTACATGTAGATGAGAAAACTCTGATAGAGAAAGGAGTTACACACTGAGACTCCATCTCTCCTGAATTATTCACAGCATGGCTAGAAGAATTTTTTTTCTTTTTAAATTAGATTGGGAAAATGTATGAATTAACATTAATGGGGAATAGCATAACAACTTAAGATTTTGCAGATTACATACTTCTCAATAGGGAATCGTAGGAGGAAGTGCGAATGATGATAGAAGATTTGAATAGGGGAAGTCTATGTGTGTGTGAAGAGTAAATATGCATTTGTGCATACATAGAAGCAAAAATGCTCATAAGCAGGTATCTATAGTCCATTTCTTTTAGCGAGTCATATTTGCACCGACTCGCAACGGTGCCATTTTAGCTCGGAAAAGCTTCCTGATCACTGATTGGTTAGATTGGTCTGTGCAAATATGACTCTCTAAAAGAAACGGACTATAGTTTAAAATCGTTTACTCTTATCATCGTTGGGGATTAATTTAAACAACGATTTGCGCCTCAGCTAGTTCACGGATAAGTCGCTGAATCCTCAAGAATTTACTTTACAATATAGCCTTTCTATTTGAACATATCCCAAAGCAGGCCTACCATTTTCAAAGGTATTAATTTCTATTCATATATCTAGAATATTATTCGGTATTGATATTCTTTGATATTAAGTTATATCATTAGAATTAAAAAAAACCTTCAAGACTATAATAATTAGTAGAGTTGTTCAGTCGTCTAAATCTAAACAAATATGATTTTTTTTTTCTTCATCATTTAAGGAATTCCTACTTGTATACTCTTTACATATTACATGTGTCTGTATTGCAATATTGTTATAAACAACATGATAAAGATATGGGTTGATTTCAGTGCATGTTTACCTGGTATTGCAAAAACCAATCACACAAGAATAGT
>NC_090728.1:37280801-37288301 GCF_036898095.1 Palaemon carinicauda
AAAATTCACCGCCAGCAAATCACCGTCAGCAAATCACCGTTAAAGAAAATTCACCGCCAGCAATTCACCGCCAGCAAATCACCGTCAGCAAATCACCGTTAAAGAAAATTCACCGCCAGCAATTCACCGCCAGCAAATCACCGCCAGCATACCATTCACCGTAAAGAATTTACCTAATTATAAATCTGTAATTTTTTTTTTTTTCATTTTACACATTATAAAGGACATTTAAAAATCTTCATTTGTTGCTACGACAATCTATTTATTTGTTTATACATTCATAATTAAAATAACAGCTTAAAAGGAAAAAAAATAAAATGAAATTTTTATAAAATATAAATTCGAACATCAAAATCTAGTATGAAATATTATGAGCTATTCCACGCAAGTAATCAATAACATTTACGTCTGGATCATAGTTTCCGACAAGTCTTCGAAGTCGTTGGGCGCAATCTTGATATTTTTCCTTTTTCTTGGGAGGTTCCTGACCAGCGACGTATTGCTCAAATCTAACTTGATTTAATGCCTGTTCTTCCTAATGCAGTCAATAAATTTCCAGATGTTTGGATGGCATGCTGTCATCTGTTCTTCAAAAGCTCTGTGCCACCCTTCTACAGAATTGTTGTCTTCGGCAAACGATTGTTAGGCGATAAAATACTCTAAAAAAGGAAATGGGTGAATTGTTTTGCGATGAATTGTTAGGCGGTGATTTGCTAGCGGTGAATTTTCCTTAACGGTGAATTGCTGGCGGTGATTTGCAGGCGGTGAATTGCTGGCGGTGAATTTTCCTAAACTCATAAAAAATATATGGCTTATTTGAATATGAAAAACACGTCTAAATGTGCAAAATTTATGATATATATATATATATAATGTATATATATACATACACACACACACACACACACATATATATATATATATATATATATATATATATATATATATATATATATATATATATATATATATATATATATGTATATGTATATGTATATGTTTGGGTGGCCAATAAAACTTTCTTAAAGAAGGACAACTGCTATGTAATAAATACAAAATTGATATGCCTTTTTACTTCATCATAATCAGTATAAATATATTGAAGATTATAGTACTTGACAAATTAATTACAGAAAATTTGAGGAGGAAGATTCAACCATAATCAAGTGTTTTATAATGAGATGAAGTATACAAAAGCCACAGAAAATATATCTTGGAGTATTTATAATTTCGTCAGATATCAGTATGATTTGATAAAGTTTTTTGTGGGGATTTCTTAACTATTTTTAAAATTGACTATATTACATACATGCATTCACTGAGGATAAATGGAGTTGGAAGAAATTAAACTTACTTTTCACTTTTCTTTAAGCTAAGGTCATCGTTGAAAATAATTTGTCTTGTGCGTATATATCTTCTTTAACCCACGTGAATAGAGATTTTATAAGTGCATACCTACTTAAGTTTTGTGTGAAATCATTAGATTTTCTGAATGCCTTTGAGAAAGCGTTCCTCACTGTGTTTGTTTATCATCTCGGAAGTATATATAATTGCCGACACAATCCCAAGCTTGTTATATATTTATGTAATATGTTTAATGTAACACAATAGCGCTTCTTGTATTGAAAGTGATACTGCATCAGATTCCAGTGATTGAGCATCTTCTAACTTTAATTATAGGTGTTGTAGAGCATGTTATAAAGTATCAAATCCTGTATGAATTACCTTAAAGATAGGATATGATTTTTTTATGTATTGCCTATAATATTAGAATCTTTTATGACAATGTTCAGTTATGCACTTTGTATCGTTTATTTGAATACATGATGATACAGAAATCTCTACATCATTGTCATTAAGTTTATATGATTAGCACTGATTCTAGTGCCGCCTTTGACTTATGTTTATCTTGATGCCCTTGTTTTCAAACTAAAATAGTTGGGAGTATGTGGGTCTTTTTTACATCATTATGGAATCTTTAAGTAATAGATTCCAGAGAGTAGTTGTTGATGGGCACCATAGTAACTATAGGAAGGTAATATCTGATGTTCCTCAGGGTAAAGTTATTAGCCCATTACTTTTCATACTATGCATGATATGTGATTTGGTCTAGAAAACAAGCTTGTTGTTTATGCAGATGCTGCTGCTTTCTTTGCATCAAATTCGTTTCATGATTGTAGACCTATGGTTACTAAATCCCTAAATAGATACCTAGTTAGAATTAGTATATGGTGCAAACTATAAGGGATCAAGTTGAACCATAGAAAAACTCAAAGTTTGCTTGTAAGTAGATCAAGGACAGGGGCTCCTCAACATCCAGATCTTTGTATTGACAAAATCTCTTTAGCTATTGTATATGCAACTCCTTTGTAATTCTAGTTGCGATTCTTGATAGCAAATTTACTTTCGGGAAAAAGTTCTGGTTTGTTTCTTCTCCAATTACACAAAAAGTAGCATATTGAGAAAGTTTTTTTATGATTTTTGGTGATCCGCTTTAATGGTTTCATTCTACCGTGGTTTGAGTATTGGTTTCGTCTCTGGTCTTCAGCTGCTGACACTCAGCTAAGTTTGTTAAAAACAAAAACTTGTGGTGTAACTCCTTATCACTAATTTGGATATTATTGTCGTTCAGTTAGTAATTTGTGCATCCTAAATATTCATATTGTCCCATACTGTACCATCCTGTATGTAGTTTCAGTTATGAAGTTTCTAACAACCATGCCTTCTCCATCATAAGGCACAATAGTATAAGGTATTGTAGAAGTTTTTTCCTCAACTATAAAACGAATTATCTCTCTAACCACGCAGTTAAATCGGTGGAACTTCCGAAGTTCAACCTTATTGTAATTTTGTTGTTGTTGAACAAATTGACAGACGTCTCGTTTCATATTTGTTACTGATATTATATATATAAATATATATATATATATATATATATATATATATGTATATATTTTTCATATTAAGTTTATTCGTTAAATCTCGATTTCCTTTCTGCAGATGGCTGCTTTTCCATTTAGAGCCCCTGTGCTTGCAGCATTCTGCATTTCCAAACCAGGGTTGTAGCCTGGTAATGATAGCAATAATGATACTAGATATACGCACACACATACACATATATGTATATATATATATACACATATATATATATATATATATATATATATATATATATATATATATATATATATATATATATGTGTGTGTGTGTGTGTGAGTATACTGTTCATATATGAATATTTAAGAATATATATACACACGTGTGTATGTATAATATATATATATATATATATATATATATATATATATGTGTGTGTATATATATATTTATATATATATGTATATATATATATATATATGTGTGTGACAATTTCTAAGAAAATTATATTTTTCCTAACATACTTACCACGTCCCAAATAATAGGAGATTACTCTAAGAGTCAGCTTCTCAACCAGAGTTTTTCCCCCCAACAGTCCATACCTCCGAATCCCCCCCCCCCTTCTCACCTGTGTGACCCTGACCTCTCTTGTTTTCCCAGCTTGCCCTAGAGAGATGCTACAGTCGACCTTCCAGGTCGCCATTAACCATTCTACTCAGGTTCCAAGTAAAAGGGCGTATGAAAGCTAGGTCTATAGCGGGACAGATGTGGGGGTAATTACGTTATTGGGACGTGGTAAGTGTGTTAGGAAAAATAAAATTTTATTATAAATTGTCATTTGTTCTGACATGAATCCTTACTATGTCCCAAATAATAAATGTCTCAGAATTAGGAGGTGGGGAAATAGATCCCTGCAAGAGAGGTGAGAGAACTGCAAAGGGGATTAAAGCCTGTCGGGGAAAAGCAAAAGGGTATCAAGGAAGGTAGATTAACTAGGTAACACTCATTTACAGACGTCTTCTTCTTTCCTGGGCCCTTCCATGGCAGGCCGGGAGGATAGGGATTTAGACGCTCTACCCCTCGCCATCAAATCTGGACTGTGTCGCATGTAGATGCTCTTAGATCCTTTGCTGGGCGACCATGACGAGATCGAGCTTGAACCCCTCCCAGGACTTGAGGGAGCATTCCTTAAGGTAGTGGGCAGTGAAAGTTGATTGTCTCGTCCATACATCTGCCCTCAGCACCTGGCCGACCTCCATGTTCCTCTCAAAGGCCAACGACGATGTGCCAATGCCCCAGATGTCGTGAGGTTTGACGAACCTGGGGGAGGCTTCTCCCTTCGTCAGGTACACCCCACAGATCGTCTCCCGGAGCCAGAAGGAGATCATATTCTTAGAGACTGCCTTCTTCACTCTACTAGTCGTCACAGTCTCCTAATAGCTGGTCGGAAGGCGGAGGTCCGTGGGAGATATTTCGTCACTGCCCTCACTGAGTACAATAGAAGGTCCTCTGGGTCATCTGTCCTGGGAATAGCGGGGATGGCGAACTTGTTGAAGCGGGGTCATCTAACGCCGGGTTCTGTGTCTTCGCTACAAAGTAGAGAACAAATTTGAAGAACAACTTACAACCGTGATAGTGGGAGACGTCCGCTGAGAGCCTGTCGAATTAGCCCACCCTCTTGGCCTAGGCAAGGGCTAGGAGGAACACCATCTTAAGGGTCACTTCCCTGTCAGTAATTTGTCTCAGAGGCTCAAATGGTGACTTCTTTAGCGCGTCGAGGACTTTGATAATGTTCCACGAGGGCACATTAAGGGTTCTGGAGTGGAGGTTGGGGCAGGACTGCTCGAACCCTTCTACCAGCATTAAAAAGTGCTTGGGGGAGCTTAAGTTCAAGCCCTTGAAAAGGCCTACTTAGCCCAGGGTGGCTCAGAATCCTTTTACTGCTGGTACTAACATGCCCCGGTCGAGTCGAAAGTGTCCTAGGAATTCCACGATGACCGGGATCAAGGCCTTGAGAGGCTGAATGCCCTCTTTGTCGCACCATTTGTCGAGGATTGCCTTGGAATCGAGGTCATCTAGGCGGCTGCCCTCTTGGAGTACTCCCCCCTCCTCAGCAAACACTGGATAGTCTCCACGCGGGAAGGGAGAGGTTTCGGAGGCCGTTGTGGAACTTCTGGAAGTGAGGTTGTCTTAGCAGGTCTGGTCGTAGAGGCAGGGGCCATGTAGGTTCCATTGTCAAGGACCTCAGTTCCATGAACCACTCCTTTTTGGGCCATCACAGGGCTACCAGGGTCATCTTTGTCTGCTTCGCTCGCCGAAGACGGTTTAAGGTCTGTTGCAGAAGGGTAAATGGAGGGAAGGCGTACATGTCAAGACCAGCCCTAGTATGTTGAAACGCATCTTCCAGAGCTGCTGCTGGGTCTGGCACTGGGGAACAAAAGACCGGCAGCTTTGCATTCAGTTTTGTTGCAAAGAGGTCCAGGCACGGCGAACCCCATTTCTCTATCACCGCCCTTGTTGCCTCTGGATGAAGGGACCATTCCCCCAGTAACAATTGACCCTTCCTGCTGAGACCAACTGGGACTACGTTCCTATTTCCAGGGATGTACCTGGCAATCAGAGAGATGGTATTGTCCTCGGCCCAGGATATGATTTTTACTGCCAGGTCGTGTATCTAGCTGGAGCGCAGTGCCCTGTTTCTTGTCGTACGTAATGACGGGGGCATTGTCGCTCCCCAGGACCACCCTTCTCCCCACTAATGAACTTCCCAGGAAGCTGAGAGCCTTTTGTACTGCCAACAGCTTGTTTATGTGGAGGGTCTGCTCCTCTAAGGACCAACAGCCTTCGGCCATTCTGTCTGGCAGGTGGACTCCCCATCCCTCCCTGAATGCATCTGTGAACAGAAGTAGTTCCATAGGAGGATCTAGTAGCGAAAACCCTGCTCGGGGGTTCCTTGGGTCCAACCACCACTGGAGTGCTTCCCTGGTTGACTGGGACGGGGAAAGCTTTGATGACAGACAGTGGATTGCTTGGGCCTGTATCTCTTTCAGGTCCCACTGGGCTGGTCGTAACATCAACCTTCCCTAGGGCACGAGTTTCTCCAGAGACACCAGGTAGCTTACCAGTCTCTGCCACTCCTTTAATGACGCTGGTTTTCCCCTGATGAAAGGCTTCGCCATGCTGTCCTCGTGGTTGGGGAAGGCTTCGACTTCTCCCAGTTGAACACCACCCCCTGTTCTGTGCAGAAGGCCACTAACTCGTCCCTTTGCTTTGAAAACTGCTCCCTGGACTCTGAGAGGAGTAACTAGTTGTTGAGATACCTCAACAGTCTCATCCCTCTCGGGGACCCACTGGGAGATCAGGGAAAAGATTCTGGTGAAGACCTGAGGACAGGCCAAAGCAGAGGGTGCAGAATTGGAAGACTCCTTCTCCCCACTTGAAGCTGAGGACTTCCTGCTGGACGGGTGCACTGGGATTTGGAAATGTGCATCTTTGAGGTCTAGGGATAGTATGAAGTCTCCTTCCCTGATGGCTGCTAGGACCGTCCTGGCTGTTTCCATCTTGAACGTGGTATTTTCGGTGAAGCGGTTGAGGGGCGAGAGACTGATGACTTGACACCATCCACCTAAGGCCTTTTCCACCAAGAAGAGACGGCTGAAGAAGCCCAGCCGGTCGGGGGCCACCGCCTGGATGTCCCTATTGATGAGCAGGTTCTGAACCTCCCCTTTTAAGGCTCTCCGACATGTTTCTTCCTTGGGGTGTAGGGAGGAGACCTCGAGGCCCGATATGAAAGGAGCGGGGCCCCTGAAGAGGATACGGTACCTTCCTTCAACACTTAAATCTCCATTGATCTGCCCCTTCCTTTGCACAATTTCTCCACCTTGAATTGAGGCATCCCCCTACCCCTGGGGTGCACAGGGAGAGGGGTCTCATCCCTTACCTTCGCTTGAAGAAGTGGTGGCTACGTGCTCCTCGGTTGGCTGTGGTCCTGGGTTTAATGGCTCCTGAGGCTAGTCTCTGTCCTCCTGAGGGGCCCAACGGGAAGAGGACGAAGCTTGGACCGGAGGCATAGGAGGTTGCCCTCCTTACGGGGCCCTGGCCCTGCTATGTTCACGAGGCCGGTATAGGGAACATGACGACGAAGCTGACGAAGATTTAGAAGCCCTGTGGAGCATCATGTCGTGACTCTCTTTCCTCCATTTATCTAGTGCCTCTTTGGGAAGAGAGCCTCCCTAACGATAGGGGCATCCATAAGAGCCCTCAGCTCCCTGTCTGGGTGTTGCCTTGGCATCCTATAGAGGACGACATCCCTCCCGCGTAGGGCCCAGTTTGATGCCATGGTGTATGACTGGCCCACCAAGAAGGCTACGGCCCTCGACCCCGAGACCGCCAACTCCAGGAACTTCTCTCTCGCCGGGCCACTCCTCACATCATTTTCCAGGGTAAAGGACACTAGAGCCATGGACCAGAGGTCTAACCAAGAAGCTGCGCCCCCAGCGGCCCGTGTGGCCGCTTTCATGGCTGTCGCCTCCTGGACCGTGAAATTCACGGCCCCGCCCAACAGTCTATTCTCCCTGGAGCCGGGGGCCAGGGCAGCCAAGTTCCTTTCTGAAGGTTGATGT
>NC_090728.1:37293301-37418301 GCF_036898095.1 Palaemon carinicauda
GTTATTAAAGCTGGTTGGCTATCTTTGAAGGTGAAACCTTATATCCCTTCACCATTGCGATGTTATCTTTGCCAAATGTATGGCTATTTAAGCCAGAAATGCAAGGAAAAACTAAATAATAAGCCAGCTGTTTGTGCCAACTGTGGAAAAAATAGTCATGGAGTATGCTTAGAAAATCCAAATTGCATACATTATGGGGAAGCACACCCAGCTACATCTAAAAGCTGTGTTAAGTTTATTTTTGAAAAAGAAATTCAGGCCATTAGGACCATGGAAAGGGTTACTTTTAGAGGGGCTCGTAAAAGAGCTCTTAAAAAGCAGATAAGACCAGGGCAACCTTTTTCAATGGTTCTGAAGAAAAACTTACCAAAGCACACAGACGAAAATTATATCTCTACTTCTAAGATAAAGAAACAAATGAAAGTAGTCAAAGAGGTTGAAAGTCCCATCGAAAATCTATATCCAGAAATTGTAGAAAAATCAAAACAGATACTTAAAGATCTGAAAGTTATTCAAAAGCCAACTACTCCGATTCTAAACAATAGTACAAACCTCTCTCAGGCCGTGTCCTTACCTGATCTGATGGAGGTTCCTCTTGAAACCAATTTACCTGGTGACCCTGTAGTGGGGAAGGTGTAAAAACCTGACAGATCACAACCTTTCAATCGAAAAAGAGAGACCTCCATCTCTCTCGCCTCCTACCATAAGAAACATTAAAGTCACGACTTCAAATAAATATGATATCTTGTCTGCTAATGTTTCTGATCAACTAGAAGGTAAATTGAACCTATCAGAAATTCAAGTTGAGGTCCACCATCCTCCTCAACAATTAGATCAAAAGGACACAAAGAAAAAGAGGAACACAAAACCCACTATATCAAGATCCTCTCTAGAGATACCACCAGGAAATATTGTTAGATCAAATATTGCCAATGGGAAGACTTCATCTAAGGTGTCTTCCAAAAAATAAACCATAGCCTTTTCCTCCATTCTGCTATGAAATTGCCAGGGTTTAAGGGCGAAATATGAACAGCTTAAAAGCTCCTCATACGTGAGCTCTCCCCTATAACTGTATGTCTACAAGAAAGCAAGCTCAATGCTAATACTCCCTGTCCTCGAGAGTATGTTAGCTATAAGACACCATATGATCAACGAGCAGGGAGCCATGGGGGAAGTCTTATATACGTTTGTCTCTTACTAGTAGATCTTAATAGTAGACATCCTTTATGGGGTGATGTTTTGGCAAACACAAGGGGTAATATTATATCATCAATTTTGGAGAATGAAGATGTCGGACTCCTTAATACAGGAGAGCCCACACATTTCCATGTTCAGACCGGTACCTTGTCCTGCATTGACCTATCAGTTGCAAGCTCTAACTGTCTTCTCGATTTTAATTGGAGAACATTAGATGATTGGAATACTAGTGATCATGCACCAATCATTATAACACCAACAATGGTCCACCTTTACAGAGATCGCCTCGATGGAATCTTGATAAGGCGGACTGGGATAGATTTCAGGAGTTAAGTGAAATTGAAGGAAATGCAGAACAGTTTGAAAGTGTTGATGATGCCATAGACTTAATGGAACTCTTCACACAGCAGGATTCAATTCCATTCCCAAAACAACAGGGATATTCAGACGACGACCAGTCCCCTGGTGGTCATCAGAACTAACTGCCCTGCACAGAGCCAAAAGAAAGTCTTTAACTTGATTGAGCATATGCCGTACTGAGGAGAATTTATTCATTTACAAGAAATGTAGAGCACAGTTCCGTCGTGCCATGAAAGAAGCTAGGCGCCAGTCTTGGATGTCATTTGTTTCCTCCATTAACAGTAGAACACCAACATCATCTGTGTGGAGGAAAGTCAAAAAGATAGCAGGCAAATTCACCCCAAACCCACCACCAGTGTTAAAGGTAAATGGCTAGTATATAACTGGAGCAACCGAAGTTAGCAATGCCCTGGCTGACTATTTTTCAAATGTATCATGCAAGTGTGAAGCAGCTCCTGGTCACCAGTATAGGAGCATTGAAGAAAAGAAAGTTTTAAATTTCACAACAAGAAAGCAAGAGTCATACAATTCTCCTTTTACTGAAAGAGAATTTGATTTTGCTCTTGCAACGTGTAACGATACAGCCCCTGGACCCGATGGAATTCCATATGCAATGATTAAACATGTACTTTTTAATATAAAGTTATTTATTTTAAGCAATTTTAATAGAATATGGCATGATCAAAGTTATCCAAGTGTTTGGGAACTAGCCATTATTTTAGCCTTTTTAAAACCCGGTAAGGACAAGTTTTTAGCAGCAAATTATAGGCCAATTGCATTGACATCTTGTTTGTGCAAAATCATGGAGAAGATGGTCAATGTAAGACTGATGTGGTACCTTGAAAAGAAGGGTATTTTATCACCCATTCAATGTGGATTCAGAAATATGCATTCAACGACTGATGTGCTGATACGACTTGAGTCCTCCATTTGTGAAGCCTTTGCTTTCAAATAGCACCATGTGACAGTCTTTTTTGATCTTGAAAAGGCATATGATATCACATGGAGATCTGGTATACTTAAAAGAATCCATGAGTTTGGATTAAGAGGAGAGCTACCACTATTTATTCAGTCATTTCTTTCACATAGAGTTTTCCAAGTGAGAGTTGGGGAAACTCTATCAGAAAGTAAATGCCAGGAAGAAGGAGTTTCTCAGGGTAGTGTGCTGAGTATAACCCTTTTTTCATAAGCAATTAATGGGATTTCCTCAGTCATTCCCCGGGATGTTCTCGCAACATTATTTGTGGATGACCTCTCCATATCATTTGCTGCTGGAGCTAGAATGGCAGTGGTTGAGAGAAAAATACAACTCTATTGATAAAATTATCCAGTGGGCCGATATGAATGGATTTAAGTTCTCGACAAGTAAAACTACAATTGTCCATTTCTGTCGTATCCGGGGAGTACATCCAGACCCGGATATGTACATCAAAGGTCAATGGATCCCATGTGCAAGTGAAGCTAAATTTTTAGGGTTGATATTTGATTGTAGGCTTACATGGGTTTCTCACTTAAAAGCATTAAAAGCTAAATGTCTTGAGGCTCTGAATCTTTTAAAAGTATTGTCCCATACATCATGGGGGCAAACTGCATTACTATTTTAAGATTATATAAGGCCTTGATTTTTTCCAAAATTAGTTATGGATGTGAAATATACTTCTCAGCCACCCCAAGCCGGTTAAAAATATTAGATTTTATACATCATGCTAGTATTAGATTGTCCACAGGAGCATTTAGAACCTCACCTATCACAAGTCTCCTTGTTGATGCTGGGGAGTTGCCTCTAGACCTTTACCGAATGTCCTCTATTATTCGGTATTGGTTTAGATTGCAAAGACTCCCTAATTCTTTAGCCTTTCAGACTGCAAGCCTTGTAAGGCACTCAGCATACTTTGAGTTGCACGAAAAAAATCTCCTCAACCTTTTGGGTTTCGGGTAAAGCAATTATTAAACAATCTGGATATAATTAGAATTCAGGTGCTTCCATTCAAGGTATCATCAACGCCTCCATGGAAATTACCTGACGTATCTTTTTGTAAATACTTTATTGGAGTTAAGAAGAGCATGACTGACTTAGAATCCAAGTCTCTTTTTATGGAACTTGTTGCAGAACATACGGGATCGACTTTTATATATACTGATGGCTCCAACTCTGACGCTGGCGTTGGATTTGGAATACATAGTAATGATTTTAGTTGTAGAGGTACACTTCCTCTAACAGCTTCCATATTTACTGCCGAACTGTATGGCATACTAACCGCTATTGAGAAAATAGCTTTGGAAAAGGAGGGTAATTTTACAATTTTTAGTGATGCAAGGAGTGTACTTCAAGCTTTAGAAGTCTTTAATTCTAGTAACCCTCTTGTTTTAAAGATTTTAGAATGGCTTTTTATTATTGGACAGAGAGGTATAACAGTTCGATTTTGTTGGGTTCCAGCACATGTAGGTGTGTCTGGGAATGAGAAGGCAGATTTGCTGGTGAAGAATGCGGCATCCGAGTTGCTACCAAGTAGGTATACTGTATATCCCATTCCCTGTAATGATTTCCTACCTTACATCAAGAAATTGTTTTGTAATAAATGGCAGCCGCACTGGGATAGTTTAGATGGCAATAAAATGAGGGAAGTAACAAATATCATAATACCTTGGAGGTATAACATGATACCCCGAAAATGGGAGAAGACTCTCTGTCGCGTCCGTATCGGTCACACACGGTTGACACACGAGTTTCTGCTGAAGGGTCAACACCAACCATATTGCGACGACTGTTTGATACCCTTGACAGTGAGGCATTTGTTGACCGAATGCCTTAATTATAATAACTTAAGAAATAGATATCTGTTTGAGGGTCGAGGTGAGGATGGAAGGTTCATCCTTGCCAAGATTCTTTGACATGATGTGTCCTACTATGCGAGCGGCATTTTTAGATTTATTTCAGAAGAAGGTCTTCTGAAAACTATTCAACTATTATAATGATATCTTAACTTTTATGGTTTTAATTGAATTCTCATTTATTTTTCATATATAATAAGTGCTATCGGCGTCAATGACATTAGATGTCAGGATGCCAGAAAACTTTCAATCAATCAAACAATTATCGTTTATATAGGAAATATTTATTTTAATGCTGTTACTGTTCTTAAAATATTTTATTTTCATTGTTTCCCTTCCTCACTGGGCTATTTTCCCTGTTGGGGGTCCTGGCTTTATAGCACCCTGCTTTTCCAACTAGGATTGTAGCGTAGCAAGTAATAATAATAATGATAATAATAATAATAATAATATGATAGTGATAATAATAGACATAATTTTCATACTTTTAGGTGCGGAGTTGTTAATAAAAGGTGTTGGTATGCCCCTATGTCTGGTTAAAACTATGATTTTGTCCAAATGTTATTCTTACAAAATCGTTGTACTGAAACGTTCCAATCTTTTTTCTAATCAATTGGTTATTAATACAGCGAGCAAGAATTGAAAAGGCAAAAACATTCTCCTTGTTTTGTGATGGAACTCTAGAGTGCTTAATAAAAAGCAAATGTTGTGAATTGCATTAAAATTCGTGTTGTTTTTCATTTGACTGAACAATTCTGACCAATATCAGAGATAATTACAATCGTTAATTCTTTAGAATAAATATATAATTTTTCTTGTATATAATTTTTTCCCTATCATATAGATTGATTGGTCTAAAAAAGAATTATTGGGGTTTCTACAATTTTTCCAGAATGTCAAAAATAAGTATCTAATTTCTTTGTATGATATTTTCTTGGAAGAAGAAAACCGCTGCATTGTCAATATTATTTTAATGGTTATTATAATTATCATTACTAATATTATTACTATTGTTAGGGTTTCTACAAGCCAAACTGTAATATTATTTGGAAACACAAGTCAAAGGGCCCAGTAGGAAAAGCAAGCAGTGTATTATGGACAACATTTGAAGTAAGGAATATACTAAACTCAGTTCAGTGAAAAATGATCGAGAAGGGAGGTCATCTTCCCTCTCCCCCCTCCCACATCCCCATTCCCTACATCCACTTTCCTCTTCTCCCTCACCCTTCATGCAACTCCAACCGACCACCTATGTCACATCGGCTGTGTGGCTAATCTTTTTTTTTTTTCTTTTATCATAGACTGTTTCATTTTATTCCTCAACGTCAGCCTAGGCTTTTACCTCCTTCGCTGCTCATTCTCTTAACCTGCTGTTGCTCACCATCCTTGTGCCTCCCTGCCAAGAGCACACCAACCCCATCCCCTCCCTCCCTACTAACCATCACATACACTACTCGCTTGATGGGAAACCTTCCCTTTCATCAATTTCTTAACTATTTCCCTTATCCTTTCTTTACCGAAGAGGGCACTGCTTCTCTGAGCTAACACTTCCTTATCGATACAAGATATCCTCTTCCAATGTCATTAAAATCGATCTACCCTATTGCATAATTATTTTTTTTTATTCCTTGCAAGTGTGTGTGTGTGTGTGTGTGTGTGTGTGTGTGTGTGTGTGTGTGTGTGTGTGTGTGTGTGTGTGTAGTGCCAACATCTGGCACATGCACGTGGGAGGGTCCCCACACCTGTTCATATGCCATGGTTGGGATTAGGGGGAACTTTGATACAGAAAACATGCCTTGAATTTTACCTTAATAGTGGAGTGAAACAAAAGTTAGAATACTTTCATATGCAATTTACGAAATGCACCTATGTATATATATATATATATATATATATATATATATATATATATATATATATATATATATATATATGTGTATATATATATATATATATATATATATATAGAGAGAGAGAGAGAGAGAGAGAGAGAGAGAGAGAGAGAGAGAGAGAGAGAGAGAGAGAGAGAGAGAGTTAGAATTCTTTCATATACAATTTACGAAATGCACCAATGTATATGTATATATATATGTATATATATATATATATATATATATATATATATATATATATTATATATATATATATATATAGAGAGAGAGAGAGAGAGAGAGAGAGAGAGAGAGAGAGAGAGAGAGAGAGAGAGAGAGAGAGAGAGAGAGAGAGAGAGTTAGAATTCTTTCATATACAATTTACGAAATGCACCAATGTATATATATATATATAGAGAGAGAGAGAGAGAGAGAGAGAGAGAGAGAGAGAGAGAGAGAGAGAGAGAGAGAGAGAGAGAGATATTATCATCATTTTCATTATTATTATTATTATTATTATTATTATATTTTATTATTTATTATTATTAGCCAAGCTACATCCCTTTTTGGAAAAGCAGTATGCTACAATCCCAAGGGCTTGAGAGGGAAAGCAGCCTAGTGCAGAAACAGAAAGGAAATAGAGAGATAACAAATAAACTTTATATGCGAAATGATAAAAAATAAAGTATGTTAAAATCGATAACAACGTTTAATAAACTAGATTAGCCATATGTAAACTATGAAACATGATTTAATTTAACCTGTTCAACGAAAAAGTATTGGCAAGAAATTTGGACATCCGAGGTTCCACAGATTCAACCGCTAGATTAGGAAGATTATTCAACAATCTGGTCATAACTAGAATAAAACTTCTAGAATGCTGTGCAGTATTTAGCCTTACAATGAAAATGGCAATACTTTTAGAATAAACTGCATATTTACTACTATGTACAGGATGGTACTGTCTGGAAAGATCAGAATGCAAATGTTGGTCAGAATTATGAAAAATCTTATGCAACATTCACAAAGAACTAACTATATGACGGTGCTAGAGATTGCTATCAAAACTAGGCATAAGGAATTTAATATGCCACAAGTTTTTGCCCAACAAATTAAGGTGAGAGTCAACAGCGAAAGACCAGATCAGAGAACAACATTCAAAACAAGGTAGATTGAAAGAATTAAACATTACCTAAGGATACATTATCTCTAAAAATCTTAAAAGACTTTGTTAATGTGCTAGAAAAAGACAGGAACTTTTTCTCGAAAGTAAATTTGCAATCAAGAATCACACCTAGAATTATTATTGAGTTGTACATAGTAAAAATGACATATTCAATACACAGATCTCAGTGTTGAGGAGCCACTGTCCTAGACCTACTTAGAATCAAGATTTTGAGTTTTGTTAGGGTTTAACTTAATGGACCATAATTTAAACCATGCACCAATTTAGTTAATTTTTATCAAGGGATCCAACAACCACAGGCAACAACCACAGATAAGCATTCAAGAGATGGATTTCATGCAATAAGAGTAGCATTCATCTGCCTTACGCATTTATCTTGTTTTCTAGGCCAAAATACATATTGTGCATAAGTAATATGTAAAGTAATAGGGCGAGAACATTAACCTAAGCAACACCAGATATCACAATTCTATTGTCACAATGGTGTCCATCAACTACTAATCATTGCAATCTATTATTTAAGAATTCAATAATGATGCTATATAAAGACCCATCTAACAAGGGTCCCGTGATTAACATGGTCAAAGGCTTCACTAAAATATTAAGTTCCTGATCAAAGTCAAGGGATTTCCTTACAGCATTGAGGATTATTGCGTAAAGCCCACTTTACATGAACGGATTGAATCCACACGGTTTTGTCAGAGGGGATTAGAAATCAATGAAGATCAGTGAGGCCCTTCACATGGTGGAAAATGCCCCACCAGGTACAAGGCCTCCACCATCAAGTCCTTCATAAAGAGGCTCTCTCCCATTGCTCCCCTGGAAGGCTACCCATGAAGAACTGGATCGTAAATCACATGTCCTTGTGAACAATGGGTATCCCAACAGACCAGTCTATCGAGAGATCAAGAAAGATATCGGTACCTGGAAAGGGGCAGGGGACAGTGTAACAAAGTAAATGTTTACTATGAAGTAATCATGCATCGGAATTACCAACAAGAAGGAAAAGTCATTATGGACATCATATGGACCAACATCTTCCCCACACAAGATAACATGGAGCTTAACTTTGTGATCTATTATGAAAATGCCAAGAGGAAATCTTTGATCATGAAAAAACCACCAGCTCCTCCTTTGCAGGACAGTTTGAAGAAAATTTATGTGGTCTACTGTCTGAGGATGCCCAGGCAGCTACATCGGGATGACCACCATGCGGCTCTTTAAATGTCTCTCCTGTCATGTAGGCCTACGGCAAGGTGCCATTAAGGAACATTGCCAATAAACCCATAACAGTTCCATTTCATGAGAACACGCCATGTAAATATACCAAAATCATCAGCAGTGCCCCTGATGACAGGAGGTTTAGATTTCTGGAGTCCTTACTGGTCCAGCAGGAGAAACTTATTCTCAACACCAAGCAGAAATTTTTCTCCTACTTACCTGCTGAAGGAGCAATCATCCCCCCCCCCTGACTATGATCACCAATACCAATCACGACAGCACTGACAATGATAGCACCGATAAATGAAACAGCAGATTGCCTGGAATGGAGACTCTCCAGCAAGCGCCTCTGCTTATAGAAGAGCAGATTCCTCTAACCTGGAATCTCACCCATTTGATTCACTCGTGACCCAATCACCTGGGTCATTGGTCGTCCCAAAGCACGACTCTCTGTGCAGTTACTACATTTGTCCATGGGGCTTTGCCAGCCAATGAGAATTTAATGCCTGGAGTAAGAGCTACCTAGATTCATATGAATAGAGCCACGGAGCCCTCATTTATCACTTAAACTTCAAGCCTGATTATGAGCAGACGTACTTTGCTGCTTGAAACACGGGGCAGCTTGACCCCACCCCTGAAAACGACTAAAGATAGATTACTGAATCCTGAAACGCCCCTAGACTCCGTACATAAACTTATATTTAAATGTACTCTTTTGAATTAAAGAGTTCTTTCATTTAACGATAAATATATATCATTTCTAAGAATGAGAATAACACAGTTACTGGTAAATTGCAGTGCTATTGAGAAGATTAGATTAACAGAAGTTGTCTTATTATTATTATTATTATTATTATTATTATTATTATTATTATTATTATTATTATTAGCAGCAATAGTGACAGTAGCGGGAGCAAGAGCTGCAGTTTAAGTAATGTTACTTATTTTGTGTAATTATCGATTCTATCATCAACCTAATTCTTTAAATTCGATGAACACATGATGACCAATTCAAGCACATCATCAAAACGACCATTAACTCATAAGAATAAAATCCTGAAATAATTATTTATGCTAATGGCATATAGGCATTGCACGAGACTCTTGAAATTCTCTTAGCATAAAACTAATGAATTCTAAATTGTGATATGAAACTAAACACTAGCCCACAGAGACGGAAAGTTACCGTAGACACCTTTGTATGATGCGTTTCAGCAAATGAATGCTTAGATTTTCAAAAGAAAAAGCAAGCATTTCTTACAATAGATTTGCCACTTAATTGTAGGCTACTTACCATGATCGCCTAAGAGATTAGAGAAATGGTTTACAGTCTGTACTGCATGCGAGTTTTGTACTTATATCAGTTGGCCGACCGTGTGAGAAAACAGGCGTAGAATTCATGTGATACATGATTCGGCAAATTCAATGAAATGTATACTGTACCGAGAACTTCAAGATACCGCCTTTCTAGTCTTATTATTATGAGTACTTCGATTAAGCGCATTGTAGCTCACTTTAATAATCTGATAAGATGTTCGTGGGAATTTAGACTAAAAATATATTTGTAAACAAAAGTTAGGAAACGGCATACAAGAAAAAATAACCTTGTCGAAAGGTATCGGATTTTTTTTTTTTGGGGAGGGGGGGATGAAGTGATAAAATTATATAACAAGGGAAATCCTTACCATGAAAGATATTGAAAAAA
Organism: Palaemon carinicauda; assembly: GCF_036898095.1. Lineage (NCBI taxonomy): Eukaryota > Metazoa > Arthropoda > Malacostraca > Decapoda > Palaemonidae > Palaemon > Palaemon carinicauda. Next base: position 37,303,674 of record NC_090728.1, read on the forward strand.
AAGATATTTATTTGGAAACAAAAAATACTATTGTATAACATGAAAATATCTGGTCTTAGAGCCAACTGCAATCTTGAACAGATGTTATCGGGTAGACTTTACATTGCAAATACCCCAAGCCATTTCTCACATAGGGTGGGTAACACAAATTGACTATCATTAAAAAATTATCGCTTTGAAAGCGTGTCTTTGTAACTGAGCTATGAAGAATTTCTAAGCTCATTTCTAATCTATAGTAAGTTACGTTTTTGAATGAAAATCTAAGTTCCTTGACAGCATTCTTCATGGATTGACGGAGATGTTAAAGAAATTACCCATTGAAGGAATTGTGTCGTTTGTATATTGTAAATGTACTGTGATTACTTAATTGTTTTAGAGCAATCAAAGGACTGGAAGATCCATGCAATATCGAGACAGTTAATAAAGTGATTAAAGACTTAATAGGTTATGTACAGATGTCGAAATTCAATTTCATTATTTGTTATAATTTGAATTGAATACTTTACTCATTTCATCCTTTCCCAATTCTTTTATTCATTAGTACACCCACCAACAAAACCGGTGTCACCTGGCCAGACCTGACTTAGAGAGATCATGCCCCTCTTGCCCTGAAAGGTGGATGACGTTAAACAATCGAGACATCGTTAGGATGGTTCGAATGTGAGGAGGAGGGAAATTACTGATATCACTCAAAGAAATGCGATGAAGAGAGAGAACTTTTTTATTCTTTTAAGAAATGTAATCTAATATTATTTCGAAACTAATTCATCAAAAGATTTTATCATAACTTCTTATTTGAATTTTCCTATCCTATTTCTATAAAAAAAATTTTGAATAATATTGGAACTGACTATTCATATCAATATTCATAACACGGAAATATTCCTCGTTTGCATTTTCTTAGGCATTCCTCTCTCTCTCTCTCTCTTTCTCTCTCTCTCTCTCTCTCTCTCTCTCTCTCTCTCTCTCTCTCTCTCTCTCTCTCTCTCTCCACAAAATTACACACTGTGGCCTATCTACACATTGTTTACTCAAATTATCTGGTTCGGCGTCAATAACCTTAGATGTCAGGATAACAAAAAACTCCTAACCAACCAGTCAATCAATCAAATTATATGGGCAAGTCGCTCACTCCCAGGCGAACTCCCTTCCCTGGTGACGATTGCTCAATGCTCAAAGGTCCAAGTCTAGCTGGCTTCACCCTTCCCAAGGCAAAAGGAAATATTTCCTTAGCATTGAGTATTCGTATTATTACGATGTTTTTTTGTCGTTTCATGTCCTGATGTCCAACACCTTGAAAGTGTTCCACCGGTAAGCTCTTCAAGAAATCCATTACGATATTTGTTCAATAAGTCTTTCGCATATTTACTTCGTTATTTATAGTTTTAATATAATTCTAAACACCTGGAAAGCAAAGTAGTATTTTGTTTTTCATTTACTAAAAAACTTCCACCAGAAGGATCTTATAACTGTGAGACCTTTAAACCTCAAACATTGGGGATAGGGGTAGAGGGATACAACCAGGTGGGGGTTAAAGATGATGGTGGAGAGGTGGCAATTGGGTGATCTTAATGTATGGCTTGACGAGGTTTTCTTATTAACATTAATGAAGTGATGATGATGATGATAATAACCCTATTGATAACATTTAATATCACTGATTACAACTCGCAATGAAAACGGGCATATATCATTCTAACATTGTTTTTAGGTGGTCATTGAACATCTTTGGAACATGGGATCTTCACCCGAAAGAAATACAATTCCAACACCAACTTGCAAAGTAGTTAGCGGTTTTGTTTGATCCTTGGGAACATCCAAATAATATAAAATGTTGGATACAGGTTATATATATATATATATATATATATATATATATATATATATATATATATATATATATATATATATACTGTATATATATATATATATACATTCAGAGAGAGAGAGAGAGAGAGAGAGAGAGAGAGAGAGAGAGAGAGAGAGAGAGAGAGGAAGTCTCAAAGACTTTTTAGTCCGTTTGCAGATACTCCATATGCTCTTTGGTAGAACGATTTAGTTTAAGCATTTGGAGAGTTCTTAAGGTCTTATCTAACTTATTCTAGAACTCGAGAGAGAGAGAGAGAGAGAGAGAGAGAGAGAGAGAGAGAGAGAGAGAGAGAGAGAGAGAGAGAGAGAGAGAAGGAGAGAGAGAGAGCAGCTGCTAGAATAATGCAAACAAAGTATATATGATTCCCACGTATATTGATTGGAATAGTCAGTTCCCACAACATTGAAGGGTCTTCCATATAAAAATGTAATAAGGAATTTAAATATATCGGTGTTATTATATTTTTCGATAACTATTCTCGAAAATTATTGCATTTCTTAAGAAATAAGAGATAAGACCTCTCTATCTCTTTTATATATATACTGTATATATATATATATATATATATATATATATATATATATATATATATATATATATATATATATGTATATATATACATATATATGTATATTATGTTTTCATATTTATATTTATATATAATATAAATATGTAGATATTATATATATACATATATATATATATATATATATATATATATATATATATATATATATATATATATATATGTATATATATACATACATATATATATATATATATATATATATATGTATATATACATATATATATATATATATATATATATATATATATATATATATATATATATATATATATATATATATATATATATATAGTCAATCCTCGCACTTCTTTGACTGATATCGGTAATTACCCTCATCCTCACATTCGTACCATCCTAACGATATCTTGGTTGTTTAGATGTCAGGCCACCTTTTAACCTTTCAGGGCAAGAAGGACATGATATATCCAAGTTGGGTCTGGCGAGGCGACACCGGTTTTGTTGCTGGGTGTACATTGGTGCTGCCCCATGTTATCCCTAACATTTTTGTCATAAAGAGGTATAGGATCTCAACAGTATTAAATTGAATTATGGTTTCTTTTGTTAACATTCATTTTTTGGGGTGCTTCTGAAAAATAAAATTTTTAAAAATTAGTTTGTAATTTTCCTAGCTATGCAAACTTCAGCTATTCTAAGATATGAGCAAATGTTTATTGGATCTGGAATTGCCGTTGAAGTCTATAACGAGGTAGTTAATGGCTGGTGGTGAGGGTCGCGCCCACTCTGCTGTCAAAGCCTCTACACATTTTATCTTCAGCTCAGGTCAGGACTGAGATGGGGGGTTGAGGTGGAAATTTTAAAGGTCTCAGGTTAAAGCTTGGAAAAAACACAAGTTACCTTGAAAATTCGGTACTTGTTCCTAAGCATTTAAAAACTTTTCACCCTTTAAATTAGGGAGACACTTGGTGGATACGAAGTCCCCCTTAGAACTGAACTGGTCGACTCCAAAGAAAAAATTCCTTGGAACATGGCAGTCTCCCTGGTCCATATAGGAACGAGTAAGATGATTCAAGCAACCTTCTACGTGCCCATCATTAAGGTGAGAAGGCTAATAGGGCCTTGCCAGTACTGGGTTTTGTTGGAATAACCTAGAAGATATACTATGCAGAGGGAAAAGGGCCAGGGTCTTCTGATATGTAGTCTTTTCTATATTGGGTGGCCTAAGAGAGTTTTTTTTTTTTTTGGCGGGGGGGAACCCTATTGGGACTTTGTTGGTGAAGGAATGAGACAGTCTGCTGTAGAATGAAATACCTAACACATGATGGCCAATGACCAGGTTTTCATTCTGCTAACTTCCCTCTCATAAAGGGAAGATGTGGAAGAACTATTTCTTGAAGATCCAATCTAATAAGAATGGGGCTCAGGGTAAAGTTTTAGATTCAACCAAATTGGGAAATGTATTATATTAATATATTTTCCTAGTAAAGCACGTGATAACAAAAAACTTTCTCTCAATACATTATTGACGCTGATGTCTACTTACAGAGATAATTATTTCAGTTAATGTAGGTCTGCATTTTATTTCTAAGTGTTTTGTATACCTTTACGCTGCCACGGGACCTAGCTCTTGTTCGTTTGTATGTCTGTTTTCATCTTACTTGGCTCCGCCCCATTGCGTAATGTGACAATATTTACTTGAATGCGCATTTGCTCCTCCCACTAATGTCGCTCCTCCAATCTAAATACTACTGGGTTCTTTTCAAGGGTTATTATTGGACGATTCATTGGTCTCTCAGTCTTGTTTCAAGGATCTGTTTTTCGTGCAATATAACATTGTAAACGATAGTATTTTGTTTTTTTCCCTATTTCATTATGGGAGAAACCCGTGATTGTCGTTTGTTTTCGGTTTTCAAAAGTTCCGGTTTCTATATTTTCATCACACGTCACTTAACTGTCATGGATCCTCCGGTACGGTTGTGTGAAATATGTCGTTATTCCTATTTTGATGTGATCGGCCGATTTCATGGGAATTATAATGGAACTCCTGAAGTAGTGAATCGTTTTCTAAGGGAGCATTCCGTATTACCTTTAAGTGTCCAGTGTGGTAAATGTGATTCGCCTTTACATTTTCGTGAGGATAGACATGTGTGGTATTGTACCAAATCTGAACGTATTCCAGTACTTGATGATTCAGAAGAGGGTCAACCACAACCTTCCACATCTTCATCGTCATCTTCCGTTTAAGGTAAGAAGTGATTTAACAAAATATATATATTCAAATTTACCCCTGGTTAAAGGGGGGGTCGCAGGGGGGGCGAAGCCCCCCTCGGTAGGGGTACAGGGCCCCTAGGTTAGGTTAGGTGGGTTTGTTAGGTTCTGTGGTGCCCTGAAAATTACTGTGGCCTTAAGGGGGGGTCGCAGGGGGGGCGAAGCCCTCCCCGGTAGGGGTACAGGGCCCCTAGGTTAGGTTAGGTGGGTTTGTTAGGTTCTGTGGTGCCTTGAAAATTACTTTGGCCATAAGGGGGGTCGCAGGGGGGGCGAAGCCCCCCCCCGGTAGGGGTACAGGGCCCCTAGGTTAGGTTAGGTGGGTTTGTTAGGTTCTGTGGTGCCCTGAAAATTACTGTGGCTTTAAGGGGGGGGTCGCTGGGGGGCCCTACCCCCCTCCCCCCGGTAGGCCTAGTTAGGGGTATGGGGGAGGGGTGCTGGAACATTAATTATTCATTTATTGCAAATATCATTCAATGCCCCAACACCCTCCCCCCCCCTTCCCCCACCCAAAACCCCGGTTCCCAAAGGGTGTCCCCCATAATTGGTGGGATGAACTAGGGTATACATAGTAAATCTCTAAATCGGTTGGTTTGCAGTCAAAATAAACGTTAAATTCATTGAAACCACACTATTTCTGATGCAACAAATATATTTTTATTGCATTTTTCCAAATTTGGCTGAAACTAAAAATTTACCGGGCTCAGAAATGTAGCCTACCAGCATCAATGCCAGATCCCACATGTAATGGAACAAATGCTTCATCCACAAGTAGGGGGGAAAGAAAAAAAGAAGCATAAGTGTCAGTCATTCTACCTTTCCTCCAGACTTACATCGAATACATTATCATATACAAGATGCTTCCTGTTATGTATAGAAGCTAGGCTGGCTTCACAACTAATAGAGCCGCTACCACATTGTTAAGAGCAAAACTGTTGAAATACTTGTTGTTATACTCCCTGAAATAGAAGGTTATGAAGGTTGTTTGACACTTTCAATACCCCTGACATCATGAGCTTTAGTTCCACCAGGTACCTCGACCCCCTCAAAAGTCGAAGAGTATCCTCTTTAAATATCTTACTAAACCAGAAAGAGAATATTCTTTACACCCCTGTCTCAGTTCTCTCAGTGCTAAGAAAAGTCTCTCTGGCAATCAAATCTGAGAGGACTAGTCCTCTTCTGATAGCACTGCAGAGTCTTTGTGGGATACAAAAGTATCTCCTCTTGTTTGCTACCTGAGGCCTCATGAAGAAATTGGATGGAGAGGGTCTCTAACCTTGGTTGTTTGACGTCGGTTTCTGGGTTGGTCACTATTTTGGGCACAAAAGTAAAAGACCTTCTTTCAAGCTTTTAGGAAGAACAAGAAAGTCTGTGCAACTCACCAACTTTTTGACAAAGGAACTGCTAGCATAAAGAGTCTTGAGGGTTAAAACTCTGTCTAATGATCTCAAAGGCTTATGTGGTGCATGTATAAGAAAGTTCAGAACATGGGCCATGTCCTACTCCGGGGACCCGAGGTTCTGGGAGGGGCAAAACTACTAAAAGGTTCTTCACAAGCATCATCAACTCTCACAAGGAGAGGTTTATGCTTTTGTCAAATGGGAAGGTTCAAGGTTATGCAGGAGCCTTCCACAGTCGTGACCGAGGTACTTCTTAGCGAAGATTGACATGAAAGTCCGGGATCTGCGCTAAAGATGCTAACAGATCGGGATATCACTCTACATGGGGCTTTTTGGGAGTAACCAGGTTTATATGAAACCTTTTACTTACTTTACTTTGATGGCTGCTTTTCCGGTCCCATGCAGGAGAACCCCACTCTCTACAGGGCATCCACTGTCGTTTTACCTTGTTCGTTCAGAGTATTTAACGTTTCATATTGCGTTTTGTTAATTTACCCTTAAATCTTCACTGTTGTATGACTGTTGAAATAAGAAAGTCTTCAGTTTCCTCTTGAAAGCTTTAATGTCTTCAATCATTTGAATGTTTCGTGGGAGCTTATTATATAGTCTCAAGGCTGCATATTTGAAGGCTCTGGAGCCTAAAGGAGACATAAATCTAGGTTCCAACAGTTTTAAGCCATCTGTAATTATTCTCGTGCCGGCACGGTTTGTTGGCTGCGCAATATGTAGCAATTCTCTTAAGTATTTTGGATGCCCGGTTCTGATAACTTGGTGGGTAATTGTACATATTTTAAATTCAATTCTCGCTTTAATTGGCAGCCAGTGAAAATTGATTAGTATAGGAGTGATCCTTTCTCTAGGTGGGACACCTTTTATCAGTCTTGCTCCTCTGTTTATTATGTTTTGTAATTTCTTAAGTTGCACTTTTGGTAAATTGTAAAAGATAGAGTTGCAGTAGTCAATCCTGGTAATAACACAGTTTATCACAAGTTTCTTTACAGAATTTTCGTCCAGGTACTTTTTTATAAACGCAATATTTCTTAGATGATAACCAGCAGTTTTTATTACATTATTTATTTAGGCATTTAGAGACAGGTTACAGTCAATAAATACACCTAGATCTTGAACTTTACTAGATATCGGCACCGAGTCATTATTTATGTTCATTTGAATATCACCTAAGCTTCTCACGCTGTTTCTCTTGCCCATCACCATGAATTCAATTTTATTCTCATTTAATTTTAGTTGTTTAAATGTCATCCATTCTCTAACACTATCAAGGATTCGATTTAGAGTTTCAGTAGTGTCATGTATATCATTTATGAAGAAGTAAAATTGTGTGTCATCTGCAAATAGTTTGAACTGGCATGATCAATGTTTGATTGATTAGCCAGTGAATGAGACTGAACAGATGAAACGAGTAGGTTTCTCTGGTTATATCTGGCTGACTCCTCTATTGTGGGATTTGCCACCCATATGTGTGTTTGCTTGTCAATTTGAAAAGAAAAAGGGGAAATATGCCTCCTTGGTCGTTGATGTATTGTTGCTCAATAACACTACGTAATGCTTAATCAAAAGTTCCTGGAATGCTTGTACAGTACATTCCCTCTACAATGTTGATGCAGATCCATTTCTTCTGTTAACCACTCACTTGAAGCAAATAGGTCACCCCGGTGAAAACACTACCTCTTCTTCAACACATGTAAAAAGTGTTGGATGGCTGGAGGTGAGGTGGAGAGAGAGACCACTGATGAAGTTAATATTATCCAGCTACCAAGAAAGATCGGCCTCAATGGAACAGAATAAAATGGAGAATTTCTGGATGCTGACCAGTTATCATCCAACAGCACTGGTAGCTACTTGGTTGGGTTCACTGACAAGGGGGTTCTCACAATATTGCAGTGGATGCTCCAAAAGGCAATAAGCTCTTCCCAGTTCACATGTGAAGGATTATCTTCACACTTTATATCCTATATTTATTTAGCTCATGCATGATGTAGGCTACTTATCTTTTCCGTTTTCTCGCGTTGATTTCTTTACCTACTCTCGCCGTTTTGTATTCTATCTATGAAAAATCTGTTTGTGACGTCACGGCAGGGAGACTTCAACAATATATGCATAAAATAGTTCTTTTTTCAATATTAATCTTACCCGATAATCATGTAGCTGTCAACTCCGTTGCCCGACAGAAATCTACGGACGGGATACGCCAGCGATCGCTATACAAGAGGGGGGTGTACTCACCAGCGCCATCTGTGGTCAGGTACGCCAGTACTTCTTGTCAACACCACCTCAATTTTTCCTCTGTCGTGCCGCCGGCAAGACCTACATGGATACGCTGTTGATTTTGGAGTCTTTGTTCACGGTTTTGGTGAAGTATTGCTCTGAAATTTAGCCTTCGCTATACAGGAAGCTTTTCCCTTAGCTTAGATAGCTTTTGGAATTAAATTGATTTAATGGTTAACGATCTTTGCTTTAATTTGGAATCCCCCCTGACTGTTCTCTAATTCAAGATGTCCGACCACTCTCAAGCTCCTAGACAAAGGCGATGTAGTGTTAGGACTTGTAGTAGGCGTCTTCCGAAGGCCTCGGTTGATCCTCACACCGTTTGTTCCGACTGTAGGGGAAAATCCTGTCAGTTGGAAGATCGATGTGAGGAATGTTCCGGGCTTTCGGAATTCGATTTTAATGAATTCCTCAAGTATACGGCTAGGTTAGAGAGGGAGAGAGTTAGGAGGAGTTCTTCTCGCTCTTTGGTTTATTCCTCCCCCCATGATCCTCAACCTTTTCCTTCCCCTGTAGTGGTGACCCCCGAACCTATTACGAGTGCTCAGCCTGATATGTCGGATATGTTACGTGCCATTCAGGCTCTAGGTGATAAGGTGGAGTCTTTAGTGAGTGACCACAATCTTCTCTTGGCAGATGTCAAGGAACTTAAAGTGAAAAGTGCAGTGGGAAGTGGTAGTGCCAGTGCTGTGCCTAGTTTCAGTGTCAGTGTTGCGCATGAGGATACTTCTGTGCATGCCAGTCGTCCTCCCAGTCCGGGACCTCTTGCAAGCTCCCAAGCCCAGGGGAGAAGCAATGTCGAAGGGCAAAAGGGTTCGGCAGGCCTTGATCGGCGCACAGTTGTATCCTCAGTGGTTGCGGGCGTATCTGATAGAGATCGTCACTTCCACTCCCAGACGATTGAGCCCTTTATTTCCTCGTCTGCGGAAGAAGTTTCCAGGAGGAAACGCTGGACCCAGGTCTCACGACCTCTTAAGCGTAAGGTCCAGACCGAGCGAGTCCAACAGCCCAGGTGTAGCCACTGGGCCAGTTCGGACTCGCCGCAGTCATCTGATGGCTGCACGCCTCCTAAGAGAGGTAAAGCGATGCCTCAACAGGCCTCTGCTCCAACTTCTGTTGATCCCAAGTTGTCTATGCTGCAGACAATGCAGTCTCAGCTTGCGGTGTTGATGCAGGAGTTTCAGGCAGAGAAGGTTAGCACACCTCCTCCTGCGAGCGCTCCTCCACCTCTGCGCAGTCCACCCTGCCAGACGTATGATGTTGAGGCTCCTCCTGCCTCCATGCGTGAGCTGCCGCATTGGGAGTTGCCAGGTACCAGCGCTATGCAGCAACCTCCACTTTCCTTGAGGCAGGAGCCTCTTGCTATGCGGCAACCTCCTCAACCCTTGAGGCAGGGGCCTCATGCTTTGCAGCAACCTCCTCTTCCCTTGAGGCAGGAGCCTCATGCGTTGCGGCAACCTCCTCCATCCTTGAGGCAGCAGCCTCATGCGTTGCAGCAACCTCCACCATCCTTGAGGCAGCAGCCTCATGCTATGCGGCAACCGCCTCAACTCTTGAGGCAAGAGCCTCAACTCTTGAGGCAAGAACCTCAACTCTTGAGGCAAGAGCCTCAACTCTTGAGGCAAGAGCCTCAACTCTTGAGGCAAGAGCCTCTCTCTGCGCAGCCACCTCCTCAACCCTTGAGGCAGACGCAACTCTTGAGGCAGGAATCTCATGCTATGAGGCCGCCGCCTCAACGCATGCAGCAACCGCATTCTTCGCAGCATGAGCCTCTTCCCATTCAACATGAACCGCATACTATGCAGCATGAGCCTCATGCCTTACAGCATTCGCTTCTGACCACGCTTGCTCCTCAGACCTCCGCAGAACCTCCTTCATCCCAGCCTCATGACTTTGTCATTGCCAGCCCTCATCCTCTTCAGCAGAGACTTGATGATGGATCCGCAAGTGCGCATGCACCCGTTCTTCAGGATTCAGCCATTCAGCATACCGCTTTATCGTTACCTCTCGCTTCTCAACCCTCAGGTGATGAGGTTTCTGAGGATGAAGCTGCTCACCTGGATGATCCTTCTTCTGATGTGGAGGAACACAAGTCGTCGCCACCTTCCATAGACTTTCGTAAGATCCTGACTCTCCCCGTAGGTCGGCTATGAGACGCTCTAAGGTCTGCTGGACCTTTTCTGATCTGGACCACTTCTTGAAGGGAGTCTTTCGCGCCTTTGAAATTTTTAATTTCCTCGACTGGTGCCTGGGGGCCTTGAGCAAGAAGACTGCCCCTTCTGACAAAGACTCGGCCATGCTGATCATGTCCTGTATGGACAGAGCAATTCGCGATGGTTCTGGCGAACTTGCTTCTATTTTTGTCTCAGGAGTCCTCAAGAAAAGGGAACATCTATGCTCCTACCTTTCTACTGGTATCACCTCTTGCCAGAGGTCACAGTTACTGTTTGCTCCTCTCTCCAAGTTCCTGTTTCCGGAGGAGCTAATCAAAGAGATGGCTGCGGCTCTTATCCAGAAAGATACGCATGACCTCATGGCCTCTTCAGCACGTAAGGCTAAAATTGTACCTTCAGTGCCGAGAACTTACCGCACCCCGGTGGCTGATACACCTGCTACCAGATTCATTCCGCCCTTTCGTGGCAGAGCCCCCAGCCGAGGAAGTTCCCGTCCAGACGGTCACAGGGGCAAGTCCAAGAAAGGTGCCAAGTCCACGAAAAGCAAGCATTGACTTTCCTCCTCTCCAGACAGCTGTAGGAGCCAGACTCAAGACCTTCTGGCAAGCCTGGGAAAGAAGAGGTGCAGACGCTCAGTCTGTCAAGTGGCTAAGGGAGGGTTACAGAATTCCGTTCTGCCGCAATCCCCCTCTGACCACATCTCCCATCAACCTCTCTCCCAACTACAAGGAGAAGGACAAGAGGCTAGCGTTACATCAAGAGGTGTCGCTCCTGTTACAGAAGGAGGCAGTGGTGATAGTCCGGGACCATCAATCCCCGGGCTTTTACAACCGTCTCTTCCTGGTGGCCAAGAAGACAGGAGGTTGGAGACCGGTGCTGGACGTCAGTGCGCTCAATGCTTATGTCACCAAGCAGACGTTCACAATGGAGACGACGAAGTCGGTCCTAGCAGCGGTCAGGCAGGAGGACTGGATGGTCTCGTTGGATCTGAAAGACGCCTACTTTCACGTTCCCATCCATCCAGACTCCTAACCTTTTCTGAGATTCGTCTTTGGAGAGGTTGTGTACCAATTCCAAGCCCTGTGTTTTGGTCTAAGCACGGCACCTCTTGTGTTTACGCGACTGATGAGGAATATTGCGAAATTCCTTCACTTGGCGGACATCAGAGCCTCCCTTTATTTAGACGACTGGCTTTTAAGAGCCCCCACAAGTCGTCGCTGTCTGGAGAGTCTCAGATGGACTTTGGATTTGACCAAGGAACTGGGTCTCTTGGTCAATTTAGAGAAGTCCCAGCTTGTTCCTTCCCAAACCATCGTTTACCTGGGAATGGAGATTCAGAGTCGAGCTTTTCGGGCTTTTCCGTCGGCCCCAAGAATCAACCAAGCCCTAGAGTGCATCCTGAGCATGCTGAAGAAGAACAGATGCTCGGTGAGACAGTGGATGAGTCTAACAGGGACTCTGTCATCGTTAGCCCTGTTCATCGAGTTAGGGAGACTCCACCTCCGCCCCCTTCAGTACCATCTAGCAGCTCACTGGAACAAGGATATGACGCTCGAGGCGGTCTCTATTCCTGTTTCCAAAGAGATGAGGGCTACTCTAACGTGGTGGAAGAGCAACATTCTTCTCAAGGAGGGTCTCTCATTAGCTGTTCAGACCTCCGACCTTCATCTCTACTCGGACGCATCAGACTCGGGCTGGGGCGCGACATTGGACGGACAGGAATGCTCGGGGACATGGAACCAGGAACAGGAAACGCTTCACATCAATTGCAAGGAGTTGTTGGCAGTTCATCTGGCCTTAATGAACTTCAAGTCCCTCCTGCTAAACAAGGTGGTGGAGGTGAACTCCGACAACACCACAGCCTTGGCGTACATCTCCAAGCAGGGAGGGACTCATTCGAGGAAGCTGTTCGAGATAGCAAGGGACCTCCTCATTTGGTCAAAAAGTCGAAAACTCACGCTGGTAACGAGGTTCATTCAGGGCAGTATGAATGTCTCGGCAGATCGCCTCAGCAGGAAGGGTCAAGTCATCCCCACAGAATGGACCCTTCACAAGAACGTGTGCAGCAGACTTTGGGCCCTGTGGGGTCAGCCAACTATAGATCTGTTCGCTACCTCGATGACCAAGAGGCTCCCATTGTACTGTTCCCCGATTCCAGACCCGGCAGCAGTTCACGTGGATGCTTTTCTGCTGGATTGGTCCCACCTCGATCTGTATGCATTCCCGCCGTTCCAGATCATCAACAGGGTTCTTCAGAAGTTCGTCTCTCACGAAGAGACACGGCTGACGTTGGTTGCTCCCCTTTGGCCTGCAAGAGAATGGTTCACAGAGGTACTGCAATGGCTGGTCGACGTTCCCAGGACTCTCCCTCTAAGAGTGGACCTTCTACGTCAACCTCACGTAAAGAAGGTACACCCAAGCCTCCACGCTCTTCGTCTGACTGCCTTCAGACTATCGAAAGACTCTCTAGAGCTAGAGGCTTTTCGAAGGAGGCAGCCAGAGCGATTGCCAGAGCAAGGAGGATATCCACTCGCAGAGTCTATCAATCTAAGTGGGAAGTCTTCCGAAGCTGGTGCAGAGCCAATGCAGTTTCCTCTACCAGTACCACTGTAACCCAAGTTGCTGACTTCCTGTTACATCTTAGGAATGTTAGATCTCTTTCGGCTCCTACGATCAAGGGGTACAGAAGTATGTTGGCAGCAGTTTTCCACCACAGAGGCTTGGATCTTTCCTCCAACAAAGATCTGCAGGACATCCTTAGGTCTTTTGAGACCTCTAAAGAACGTCGCTTGTCCACTCCAGGCTGGAATCTAGACGTAGTCCTAAGGTTCCTTATGTCATCTAGATTTGAGCCTCTCCAGTCAGCCTCTTTCAAAGACCTTACTCTCAAAACTCTTTTCCTCGTCTGCCTTGCAACAGCCAAAAGAGTAAGTGAGGTTCACGCCTTCAGCAGGAACATAGGATTCACATCTGAAACGGCTACATGTTCCCTACAGCTCGGTTTTTTGGCAAAAAATGAGCTTCCTTCACGTCCTTGGCCTAAATCGTTCGAAATTCCTAGCCTTTCCAACATGGTGGGTAACGAACTGGAGAGAGTTCTTTGCCCTGTCAGAGCTCTTAAGTACTATCTTAAAAGGTCAAAACCTTTACGAGGACAATCAGAGGCCTTATGGTGTGCTATTAAGAAACCTTCGTTGCCTATGTCTAAGAACGCAGTTTCTTATTACATAAGGCTTCTGATTAGAGAAGCTCATTCTCACATGAAGGATGAAGACCTTGCTTTGCTGAAGGTAAGGACACATGAAGTGAGAGCTGTGGCTACTTCAGTGGCCTTCAAACAGAACCGTTCTCTGCAGAGTATTATGGATGCAACCTATTGGAGGAGCAAGTCAGTGTTTGCATCATTCTATCTCAAAGATGTCCAGTCTCTTTACGAGAACTGCTACACCCTGGGACCATTCGTAGCAGCGAGTGCAGTAGTAGGTGAGGGCTCAACCACTACATTCCCATAATCCCATAACCTTTTTAACCTTTCTCTTGAATGCTTTTATTGTTGTTTTGGGTTGTTACGGTGGGCTAAGAAGCCTTCCGCATCCTAGTTGATTTGGCGGGTGGTCAATTCTTTCTTGAGAAGCGCCTAGGTTAGAGGTTGTGTTGAGGTCCTTTAGTATGGGTTGCAGCCCTTTATACTTCAGCACCTAAGAGTTGTTCAGCCTCCTAAGAGGACCGCTGCGCTCAGTAAGGAAGACGTACTTATTAAAGGCAGAGTAATGGTTCAAGTCGACTTCCTTACCAGGTACTTATAATTTCATTTGTTATTTTGAATAACTGATAAAAATGAAATACGGGATACTTAGCTTCTTGATTAACATGTACACTGGTTTTCACCCACCCCCCTGGGTGTGAATCAGCTACATGATTATCGGGTAAGATTAATATTGAAAAATGTTATTTTCATTAGTAAAATAAATTTTTGAATATACTTACCCGATAATCATGATTTAATTGACCCACCCTTCCTCCCCATAGAGAACCAGTGGACCGAGGGAAAAATTGAGGTGGTGTTGACAAGAAGTACTGGAGTACCTGACCACAGATGGCGCTGGTGAGTACACCCCCCTCTTGTATAGCGATCGCTGGCGTATCCCGTCCGTAGATTTCTGTCGGGCAACGGAGTTGACAGCTACATGATTATCGGGTAAGTATATTCAAAAATTTATTTTACTAATGAAAATAACATATTTCCTTGAGCAGCGCATTTTAGGATAAATCCTTTTATTATCTTGGCTGTAAATTATACATTGTTGTTTGTGTATTTTATTTATACGTCACTATATATTTATGTATTTTCAATATTAAACTTACCCGATAATCATGTAGCTGTCAACTCCGTTGCCCGACAGAATTCTACGGGAGGGATACGCCAGCTATCACTATACTAGAAGGGGGTGTACTCACAAGCGCCACCTGTGGCCAGGTACTACAGTACTTGTTGTTGACGCCACCTCACTTTTTCCTCTGTCGTGCTTCCGGCAAGACGTTCTTGGATACGCTTATGATTTTGGAGTATTGTTCACGGTTTGGTGAAGTATTTCTCTAAAATTTGCAGCTATTCGCTATACTAGAAACTTCTATATTAGCTTAGTTAGCTTTTGGAATTAATTTAATTATGGTGACGAAGAGAGTATGAACTCTCTTTCACCTTTAAATGGCCGACCCTTCCCTTAGACGGTAGTGTTGGTGTCTAAGAGAGTATAGACTCTCTTTCTTAATTTTGCTTAACAAAGTTATAGATTTATTTTATATCTCTCCGCCTTTTATAGGCCTCTTCGATTAACTTCCTTTTATTATAAAATTATTAAAATTAATTTTTATATTTGTTTATATTCGACCTTTCCTAATGGTAGGCGGTCTTTTCTTGTACCGAAGTTAATTAACATTGAGCCCGTCATTTCGGTTTTACCTGTTAACATATTATGCTATTTTAATGTTTTTGAAGAATTTCTTTGATAGTCTCGTACTGTTTTCAAAGTTGAACTAACGTTTTGTTTTGTCTCTGCAGTTGTTGACGTTTCAGAACGTTCAACTTGCGCTCTATCGTTACGATAAGAGAGAATTTTCACGGTGTCACGTTGCAGTAAGAGTAACCGTGTCTAGCGTTTTGTTCATTCTTTCTTAACTTAATGGTTTTAATTCTACAAAGGAACTTTTCATTTTGGGAAATATTTTCCTTTAACAATTATATGTTTTAACGATATATATGATTGGGCTCTTCTCTCAGGTTCTAAGTCAAGAGAGAGAGAGAGAGAGAGAGAGAGAGATAGAGACGGAGGGAGAAAGAGGAGGATAAACGTTTCGTTCAAGCGAGTAACGTTGTTATCGTTTTTGCTCTTCTCCCTAGTCTCTTTAGGGGAAGAAGGTAAACGTTTCTAGAGTTTTTCTTGTTCTCAAGCTTTATGCGGTGAGAGATTTTAAACGTAGTTTATTTGATCTAGTGTTTAGTCTCTTTCCAGCCACTGAATTATTTATCTTTCATTAGATTTTTCTGTTACATTGTAATTCTGTTTTCGCATTTACTAACTTTTGAGAAAGGATAGAATTGCGTGTTTCAGGTACAAACCACTTAAAGTTTCGAGTTCAGTGAAATAAGTGCAAACAGAAAATCAAAAGTGATAAGTGATTAGCGCAAAGTGTGTCAGTGTTGTGCGTGAGGGTACTTCTGTGCGTGCCAGTCGTCCTCCCAGTCCGGGACCTCTTGCAAGCTCCCAAGCCCAGGGGAGAAGCAATGTCGAAGGGCAAAAGGGTTCGGCAGGCCTTGATCGGCGCACAGAAGTATCCTCGGTGGTTGCGGGCGTGTCTTAAGAGACCGTCACTCCCACCCGCAGACGATTGAGCCCTTATTTTGCTCGTCTGCAGAAGAAATTTCGGGGAGAAAACGCTGGTCTCAGGTCTCAAGACCTCTTAAACGTAAAGTCCAGACCTATGCCAGACGTACGAAGTTAGAGTTCAACAACCCGGATGCAGTCATTGGGTTAGCTCTGACTCTCCTCAGTCTCAGGTGACTGCACACCTCCTAAGAGAGGTAAGGCGATGCCACAACAGACCTTATCGTCTGTTGATCCCAAGACGACTTTGCTGCAGTCCATGCAGTCGCAGCTTGGGGTCTTAATGCGTGAGTTTCAGGCTGGGAAGGTTACACCTCCTCCTGCGAACGCTCCGCCTCTCCGCAGTCCAGTCTGCCAGGCGTACGAAGTTGAGGTTCCTCAGGCTACCTTACCGCGTTCTGAGTTGCCAGTTACCAGCGGTGTGCAGCAACCTCCGCCTCCTCCTGCGAGAGCTCCGCCTCACCGCAGTCCAGTCTGCCAGGCGTACGAAGTTGAGGTTCCTCAGGCTACCTTACCGCGTTCTGAGTTGCCAGTTACCAGCGTTGTGCAGCAACCTTAACCTTCCTTAAGGCAACCTCAGCAATGGGAGCAGGAGTCTTATGCCTTACTTCCTCCGCTTCCGCTTGCGGTTCCACCAGCGAGGCAACAATCTCTTGAGGTACGACAACCTCTTCCATCAATGAGGCAGCCACCTCAGCACTCGCTGCAGCTTAGGCTAGCTCCTCAGGAACCTCAACTCGCGAGACAAGAACTGCGTTCTGCGCAGCCGCTATCTCAACTCTCGCAGCTCACACCTCAGGAACCTTAACTCGTTCCTCAGGAACCTGCTACTGCGCATCCGCAACCCTTACAGCAAGCACAACTCTTGAGGCAGCAACCTCATGCTATGAGTCAGCCACCTCAACGCATGCATCTGCCACTTTCTCCTCAACTTGAGAAATAACAAATGACAATAATAACACCTCATTACTTTCATAACTTGCATTTGTAATCATATACATGTATGCCTACACAAACATTATGATAATGGAGGTTATTTGTCTTACTTATATAAAAATATATATGTATTCCTTGCAATATATTTTTAACAATATCGCAAAATATGGCAAAAATATCTTCAAAACAAATGAATCATGAGTTATGAATGTAAGGTAAATATTATGTTGATATTAAAACCCCATGCAAGCATGCATGAAGCACTCTAGCACTGGTCATGGAATTTCTGAGAAATGTTAAACGCCATGCAACACGCTCTGCTTACCTTACAGCATGCTCTACATACAGCATGCTCTGCATACAGCATGCTCTGCATACAGCATGCTCTGCATACAACATGCTCTGCATACAGCATGCTCTGCATACAGCATGCTCTGCATTCAGCATGCTCTACATACAGCATGCTCTGCATACAGCATGCTCTGCATACAGCATGCTCTGCATTCAGCATGCTCTGCATACAACATGCTCTGCATACAGCATGCTCTGCATACAACATGCTCTACATACAGCATGCTGTGCATACAACATGCTCTGCATACCTTACCGCATGCTTCTCAGTCATACATCTTTGGTTGTTGCCAACTCACTAGACTGTCAAGCAGTTTCATAATGTTGCCTTCTAGTCTGCTGCTTTTGCACCATTGAAACCCTCACTGAGAGAACTTAACTTTTCTCGGATATGGTCCCTGTAGATGAGAAAGTGCTTTTCTCCCTCCTTCTGATATTCCCTTGAGGACTCTGTCATTTGGAGAGGAGCCTTTAGCTGCGTAGCCTCCTATGGACTTTTATTTAAGCATAACATGCTTCCAGGGAAAGTAATGGTTCCACTTCAGTCACTAACCCCGTCTGTTACCACACCTGCTCCCATAGACCTTGAGCTGTGTTGCAAGACATGCAGTCCAAGCTTAGTCCTTGTTAAAGGATTTTTTGTTTACGGAGTCAGTGTGTCACTGGGAAGACGTTCAACAACCAGCAGAAGTGACTTGTTGTGACGCAGTGCGGCAACCTCAGCAACCCGATAAGGAGTTGTCTGTACGACCCAGACAGTCTAGACAGCTTCGGGTTGTCACTGTACTTCCTCGCTTCCCCATGGTTGACAGTTCACAGACTGTGCAGCAGTACCATGATCTTGTGTCCGGCTCCGTCAGACGACTGGCTTTTAAGAGCTCCCACAAGTCGTCGCTGTCTGGAGATTCTCAGATGGACTATGGATCTGACCAAGGAACTGGGCCTCCTGGTCAATTTTGAGGAGTCTCAGCTCATCCCATCCCAGACCATTGTCTCCCTGGGTATGGATCTTCAGAGTCGAGCTTTTCGGGCTTTTCCGTCGGCCCCAAGGATCTTCCAAGCCCTAGAATGCATCCAGAGCATGCTGAGAAGGAACCGATGCTCAGTCAGGTAGTGGATGAGTCTAACAGGGACACTTTCATCGCTGGCCCTGTTCATCGTGTTAGGGAGAATCCACCTCCCCCCCTTCAGTATCATCTAGCTGCTCACTGGATAAAGGACATGACGCTAGAGACGATCTCTGTTCCTGTTTCCGAAGAGAGGAGGTCTTCTCTCGCGTGGTGTAAGAACAGCTTTCTTCTCAAGGAAGTCTACCTTTGGCTGTTCAGAAACCCGACCGCCGTCTCCTCTCGGACACATCAGACACGGGCTGGGGTGCGACTTTGGACGGACAGGAATGATCGAGAACATGGAATCAGGAGCAAAGGACACTTCACATCAATTGCAGGAGTTGTTGGCGGTTCTTCTGGCCTTGATAAACTTCAAGTCCCTCCAGCTTAACAAAGTGGTGGAGGTGGACTCTGACAACACCACAGCCCTGGCTTACACCTTCAAGCAGGGAGGGACTCTTTCGTGAAGTTGTTCTAGATCGCAAGGGACCTCCTCTTCTGGTCTAAAGATCGAAAGCTCACGCTGGTAACGAGGTTCATTCAGGGCGGTATGAATGTCATGGCAGATCACCTCAGCCGGAAGGGTCAGGTCATCCCCACAGAGTGGACCCTTCACAAGAATGTTTGCAGCAGACTTTGGGCCCTGTGGGGTCAGCCAACCATAGATCTGTTCGCTACCTCGATAACCCAGAGACTCCTATTGTATTGTTCTCCGATTCCAGACCCAGCAGCAGTTCACGTGGATGCTTTTCTGCTGGATTGGTTCCATCTCGACCTGTATGCATTCCCGCCGTTCAAGATTGTCAACAGGGTACTTCAGAAGTTCTCCTCTCGCAAAGGGACACGGCTGACGTTGGTTGGCTCCGCTCTGGCCCGCGAGAGAATGGTTCTTAGAGGTACTGCAATGGCTGGTCGACATTCCCAGGACTCTTCCTCTAGGAGTGAACCTTCTACGTCTACCTCACGTAAAGAAGGTACACCCGAACCTCCACGCTCTTCGTCTGACTGCCTTCAGACTTTCGAAAGACTCTCAAGAGCTAGGGGCTTTTCGAAGGAGGCAGCCAGAGCGATTGCCAAAGCAAGGAGAACATCCACTCTCAGAATCTATCAGTCTCAAGGGGAAGTCTTCCGTAGCTGGTACAAGACCAATGCAGTTTCCTCAACCAGTACCACTGTAACCCAGATTGCTGACTTCCTGTTATATCTAAGGAAAGTAAGATCCCTTTCAGCTCCTACGATCAAGGGTTGCAGAAGTATGTTGGCAGCGGTTTTCCGCCACAGAGGCTTGGATCTTTCCACCAACAAAGATCTACAGGACCTCCCTAGGTCTTTTGAGACCTCAAAGGAACGTCGGTTGTCCACTCCAGGCTGGAATCTAGACGTGGTCCTAAGGTTCCTTATGTCATCAAGATTTGAACCTCTCCAATCAGCCTCTTTTTAGGACCTCACATTAAAAACTCTTTTCCTCGTGTGCTTGACAACAGCTAAAAGAGTAAGTGAGATCCACGCCTTCAGCAGGATCATTGTTTTCACATCTGAAACGGCTACATGTTCCTTGCAGCTCGGTTTTTGCTAAACGAGCTTCCTTCACGTCCTTGGCCTAAGTCGTTCGAGATCCCAAGCCTGTCCAACTTGGTGGGGAATGAACTGGAGAGAGTACTTTGCCCAGTTAGAGCTCTTAGGTACTATCTAAAAAGGTCTTAACCTTTACAAGGACAATCAGAAGCCTTATAGTGTGCTATCAAGAAACCTTCTTTTCCAAGTTCTAAGAACTCAGTTTCTTACTATTCAGGCTTCTGATTAGAGAAACACACTCTCATCTGAAGGAAGAAGACCTTGCTTTGCTGAAGGTAAGGACACATGAAGTGGGAGCTGTGGCTACTTCAGTGGCCTTCAAACAGAGCCATTCTCTGCAGAGTGTTATGGATGCAACCTATTGGAGAAGCAAGTCAGTGTTCGCATCATTCTATCTCAAAGATGTCCAGTCTCTTTACGAGTACTGCTACACCCTGGGACCATTCGTAGCAACGAATGCAGTAGTAGGCGAGGGCTCAGCCACTACATTCCCATAATCCCATAACCTTTTAACCTTTCTCTTGAATACTTTTTATGGGTTGTACGGTCGGCTAAGAAGCCTTCCACATCCTTGTTGATTTGGCGGGTGGTCAATTCTTTCTTGAGAAGCGCCGAGGTTAAAGGTTGTGATGAGGTCCTTTAGTATGGGTTGCAGCCCTGTATACTTTAGCACCTTTGAGTTGATTCAGCCTTCCAAGAGGAACGCTGCGCTCAGTAAGGAAGACGATCTTATTAAAGGCAGAGTAACGGTTCAAGTCGACTTCCTTACCAGGTACTTATTATTTCATTGTTATTGTGGATAACTGATTATATGAAATACGGGATACTTAGCTATCCTTTAGTCTTGTACACTGGTTTTTCACCCACCCCCCTGGGTGTGAATCAGCTACATGATTATCGGGTAAGTTTAATATTGAAAAATGTTATTTTCATTAGTAAAATAAATTTTTGAATATACTTACCCGATAATCATGATTTAATTGACCCACCCTTCCTCCCCATAGAGAACCAGTGGACCGAGGAAAAAGTGAGGTGGCGTCAACAACAAGTACTGTAGTACCTGGCCACAGGTGGCGCTTGTGAGTACACCCCCTTCTAGTATAGTGATAGCTGGCGTATCCCTCCCGTAGAATTCTGTCGGGCAACGGAGTTGACAGCTACATGATTATCGGGTAAGTATATTCAAAAATTTATTTTACTAATGAAAATAACATTTTTATACGTTTTGAGTTTAACTAGAGTAGAAGCGGGGGTTTAAAAATTTTCTAGAGTATATGATGAATAAACCACACGTCTTCAATCTCCAAATAGACTGGAAAACAACTTACAATGATATTCTCAGAAGAAAATCCCAAAATGGAATCTAGTCCCAATCTTAGTTTCCATTTTTTAAGAAATAGATTTAAAATACATGAGATAAGATACAACATAGCTGGCCCTCCAAGAGTAAGTAATGTTGACTGTGGTCTGGTTAAAATGTTTATAAATAATAATATGGTTGTTAATGTTAAATCTATAGAATACAGAGCAAGAGAAAGCTTCAAGATACAAGTAAGAATTAACAGTGATAAGGCAAATTGTCAAATGTGAAATAATTTATAACATATGTCCTACTTCTGCTTGAGTTTTCACCAAACCTAATTGCAAAAGTAGAACAAATTAACTCATCACTCAGAGCAAGAAGTGTCTGGCTATAATATAACACTTAAATCACTAAAGACAGTAAATTAAGGTAATGCCTTTGAATAAAATATGTTAGGAAGTTAAATGCCCCAACATCTCACCAAGAATTAGTTTTACACTAGCACAAATATTCTCAGGCTAAGTGGTCTTTGGCTTCATGTAATTAGATTCTTAAATGGCCTTGCTGCCTTCCAGTTAGTGGTCAATATTATAACTAGCCTCAATTTTTTTTTTATTGTTGATTTAAATTGTCTGATAGTTTTAAATTGTCAAGTCTTATAGCTCAAATTGTTAATCAGTTTCCTTCCATGATGATCTGGCTTCATTTCAGATTGTAGATTGGTCTCATATTCTGGTCTGAGGACCATACTGAAAGGATTTATGATTTGTTTTAACATTTGATACATATGTCCAGTGATGCTTTAGTTACTCTTGCCATTCCAATAACTAAAAGTAATAGGGTGCTACTTTAGCGTGAGGTCTACCCAAGGCCAATATAGATATATTGGCCTTGGGTCTACCGCACTTTAGCGTGAGATCTACTTCCGTGAGCACTAACAATGACGGCTACCGCTGTTTAATCCCTCCCTCATCGATATCACACATTTCCATACATTTATTTTAATGATAAACAATTGATTTAAACATATCCCAGGAAAGACATAAACAATTGATTTAAACATATCCCAGGAAAGACTGAAATAGATGATTAAGAAAGGTAAAAATAAAAATGTTATCATAAATTTCCATACATTTATTCTAGCGATACACGCTTCGTACATCAAGAATGGCACAAAGAGGTCATTGGAATTTTTTCTCATCACCTTCCAGCAAAAGATTAGGTTAGGTTAGGTTAGGTTAGACATAAAACGGATTTTGAAGCGAAGCGAAAAATCTATTTTTGGGTGAGATGGCCATGTCGTCCTGATGGAAGGTTCCTTTAGATAGCCTTCTAAGGGATATTTGGCTACAGTGATATTACCAGAGAATTGACCACAGGTCTCCAGAATTCTAACTTCTGGCGCGAATATCCTTAAAATTTCTCTTAAGGATATCGCGTAATATCAGGGGACGTATATCTTGATACGACACATAGGAATCTTCTCCCCGAATAGCGTTTTCGTTTCGAGGGGGAAGAGTGGCGAAACTGAAGGGGAGCAGTTATCAAGGTTACCCTTCCTCCCTTACTATTACAAGGCTCCAAGATGGCGCTCATTCCTTGTAGCATTGAGCATGGTGCTACAGATATAGTAGTTTCGGGAGGGATCTTGCCTAAGACTTTTCTATGGAAAAGGAGGGCGGGTCCATCAGGACGACATGGCCATCTCACCCAAAAATAGATTTATCGCTTCGCTTCAAAATCCGTTTTTTGGGCTCAAGCCATGTCGTTCTGATGGAAGTTTACCAGAGAATTACTAGAAAGTACTGTATCTGGATTTGTATGTGTGCTTTGATCTTGGGACAATTTTTATATGGTCATACAGACCTTTGAGAAATAGGACGATACCGTTATACGTCATTACCACTAATCATTGAACAATGTTAGGGCTTCCTGCTCCCTGAAGGGAAGTGTCGTGCTAAAATGTAAAAAAAAAGTCTCAAGGTTTGTATATTGTAGGAACAAATATAAGTATCAACCAGAACTATTTGTTTCATTTATCCAATAATATAAGGTTTACTTAGGAAATTAAGTAAAGAACTCTGGCTATCTTTATTGTGCTATTTGCTGGGCGAAATAAGACGCAATTACACTTTTTTAGTCATTTATTTAGGCTGAATGAGTAAATTGGATAACAAGTGTAAATGTAGAATAGAATTATACAGGCAACAATTACAGATAAAGTTTTTCTACCTGAAAGGGAAGAAAAAGTTAATGCCACTATAAAAATTGAAAATTTGAAAAATTTATCAATATAATTTCAGTAAATGTTGGATACTATCAACACTGTGTACAATGTACACACGGTACAAGTGTTATCCGTATAATTCTTCACCTGAAAATTTAAACAGTCCTAGTGTCACCATGGTGACACTCATATAAAAGATATTGCACTGGAGGTGTCAACACCTTTTCACCCAAATTGATTGTCCCCATCAATTCACTGTTCATCGCAGCACTAGACGACAGGTTTTACTACATTACCTGCCGCCACCACATAATGCTACAGTTCGCGCAGTTGCTTCGCATAATGTTTGTAGAACACTCTGGATGACTTCCATCCAGTATATGAGCGAAGACGCTCGAAGTCCATATACTGAAAAAAGTTCAGTGAGGAAGCAATTTTTCTTGAATCATGACCTGCGGGTGTACTGTCAGGATCCGCTCTGCGAATGAAGTAGGTGAGCTTCGCCCTCAGTTGTTTTAGGGATAATTTCAATCCCAAGGTTTCTCCTTTGAAGAGCTGTCCTCCCCTGAAGTCTGAAGTTCTTCGAAGATAGACCTTTAGACATTCTACTGGACACAGAGAGACATCTTCCTTCAGAGGGCAGATTCTCCAGGGACCCCATCTCTTAGCGGGTAGTTCATTCTTGGCGAGAAAGGTAGGATCAGGGAAGAGATTCAGTTCTCCCTCTTCTGTGAACTGAATATGGCCCTCATCTCTTGATAGGGCTACTATTTCACCAACTCTAGCCCCTAAGGCTATAGCGAACAGGAAAAGAACTTTTTGGGTAAGATCCTTGGGAGAACAATTTTCATTGTTCAAGGTTGAAGCATAGTGTAGGACCTTGTCCAAGGACCATGAAATGGGCTTCGGAGGTGCTGCAGGTCTAAGTCTAGGGCATGCCTTCGGGATCTTGTTAAAGATTTCGTTTGTCAGGTCCACTTGGAAGGCGTATAGAAGAGGTCTAGTCAAGGCTGACTTACACGTAGTTATCGTGTGGCAGCTAGGCCTTGTTCATGAAGGTGGATGAAGAAGGACAGGCAGAAGTCTATTGAGACTTCTTTTGGCTTTTTTGCTTTGACAAAAGTAACCCACTTTTTCCAAGAAGATTCATATTGTCTTCTAGTTGACTTTGACTTGTATTCTTCTAGGAAGTCTATACTGCCTTTTGAGATCCCAAATCTTTTCTTAACCGCTAAGATGAGAAAATCATGAGATGAAGGTTTGGGTTCTCTGTGATGAAGCGAAGACAGTCGTCTTCTGAACCAGTTGAGATAGAGCTGGGTTCGGTAGAGGGACCAACCTCAGCTTCAGTTCCATTACTAGCGGGAACCAGTTGCTCTTGGGCCACTTTTGGGCTACTAGGGCTACTGTTCCCTTGAAGGATCTCAGCTTGTTGAGGACCTTCAGTAGGAGATTGGTTGGAGGGAACAGGTAAATCCTGGTCCATTCGTTCCAGTCGAGGGACATGGCGTTCGTCGTTTCCGGCAGAGGGTCCTCGTCCAGGTACGCTGCTACCTGAACGCCTTCTAGGAATAGTTGTTGAACAACTGCGTCTGCAAGTTTCGTGAAGATCCTTGGGGCTATGTTTAGCCCGAAGGGCATGGCTCTGAAGACATACTTTTTCTTCTGTAGCTTGTATCCTAGGTAGGAGGAGAGGGGGCAGCTGACTGGGAGATGCCAGTAAGCATCTGCCAGGTCTATTGAGACTGTGTACGCCCCTCTTGGTAACAGGGTCCTTATGTGCTGAAGGATTAACATCCTGAACTTGCTGTTCTCGATGAACTTGTTGAGTGGCGACAAGTCCAGAATGACCCTGAGTTTGTCTGAATCCTTCTTGGGAACACAAAACAGCCTTCCCTGGAATTTGATGGACTTTGCTGTCTTTATAACCTGTTTGCTCAAGAGTTCTAAGGTATATTCTTCCAATGAGGGGGTAGAGTGGTGGAAGAATTGAGGAAATGATGGTGGAAGCTTGTTCCATCTCCATCCTAGTCCATTCTTAATAGGCTGTGGGCCCAAGGATCGAAGGTCCAACGATCCTGAAAGTGTTGGAGCCTCCCCCCTACCTGAAGCATCTCATTGCTTTGATTGTACAGAGGGTTTACCTCCCTGACCGCATCCTCCCCTACCTCGTGAGGGGTGTCTTGAAGAGCCCCGTCGGGAGCCTCTACCTTTCGGACGAAAGGTAGTGGTTTGCCTCTCAAACCCAGGGTTGAATGCTGGTAACTGGGCAACCAGTTGCTGAGGCACCACTTGGAATGTGGTCTGTGGTTGAGCAACCACTTGGGGCACCGCAATCATGGGGACTGTAGGATGTTGCTGGGCAGGCCGAGAGGGTAGTCTAGGCTTCTTGGTCTTCCTTTTAGGTTGGAGACCCGCATCCAGGGAAGACTTCCTTTTAGATGAAATGCCCCACTTCTGGAGAAGGTTTCTATTCTCCGTGGCGGCTTTATCAACTACCTCCTTGACCACTTCATTTGGGAAGAGGTCTTTACCCCAGATGTTGGAAGATATCAGCTTCCTGGGTTCGTGTTTTACTGTTGCTGCAGCAAACACGAACTCTCTACAGGCTCTCCTAGCCTTCATAAAGGCATACAGGTCCTTTACTAAGGTGGCCATGTGCATTTTGGCCAGGACCATGAACATGTCTGGGGTGCTTTTTAGGCCTGCACACATCTCTATGTAGTTCCGTAGAGATAGGGATGCCGCAAGTCTCTCCTTCGTCTCTTGCTCCCTGCGCAAGAGAAAGTCTGACAGTTTCGGGAGATTTTCGCTGAACTGTCTTCCCGCGATATCTGCATCCAACTTCCCTACTGAGAAGGTTAGGTGGACTTCCTTTCATTCCTTATCTTCCATGGGCAGGGCTAACTACAGAGGCCTACACTCCTCTAGTGCAGGGCATGGTTCGTCTGCCTCCACTGCCTTGGCAACAGCTTTAAAAGCCTTCGACGTAAAGGGGAAGGCTATTGAAGCAGGAGCAAGAAAGGTAGGGTGTTTCTTGCTCAAGGCGGACACTTTCGAGTTTGTGTAACCTACCTTCGTCAGGCTGCTCGACAAGAGAGCCTGTGCCTTGTCGTGGTCGAAAACCATGACCTCCTTCGGTTCCGTCTCCTCTTTTGACGCTGGCTCCTGCTTCAGTCGAATGAAGCAGTCAGGGTAAGCATTAAAGCTTGGCCAGAACTGGATGTCGTCTAAGGGGACGGCTCCCATCTTCTCAGATATGTAGAGCTTGCTGTTGGTAATCGGCATAAACTCCGCGTACCTCCAGGGATTCGTCTCGGAGCAGGGTGGGAGATCTTAGACTCTGGGTCGCTTAAATGACCCTCGGGAGGTGGTGATTCGAGCTTTACGGAGCTCTTTCTGGAGCCTCGCTTCCCTTGCTTCGCCTTCCTTGCGAATATTCTCCATTAAGGCCGTAATATGAGCCAAAACTGCCTGGCTCATGTTGTCCAATGGAGGGGTAAAAGCAGAAGATGTAGAGGGTGTCGGCTCCAGTGCTGGCACAGACGGAAGGGACTCCGACTTGACTTCTTCTTCTTCTTCAGGAGGTAGAGCAGACTCCTCCTCGGGATCATCTTTAAGTAGATCCTTTTCAGTGTCCGTGGACACTCCAGACATTCTTTACTCCTGGTGGATGTCCATGCCTTGCAATGCCTCACTGACATCCGTCTCGATGGCAATCTGGACGCAGGGAGGTCCGGGTCGTGTTTGGGTCACGACAGCTTCACTACCCGCCTTCAGGAACAGCAAGCTACGCATCCTGTCGTTAGGTAGGTACGGTCCCGGAGAGTTCTTCTGGAACCCTCGTACCCATTTGCGCAGCTTTTCTCGTGCTGCATCCCTCGACTCCATTGACTTGGGGTCGTCGAAACCTTCGGCCACCAAGGCCAGGCAGATGTTGCAGTCTGGGGGTCCAAGTACCGCAGGGTTTCGGTAGTAATGGTGCAGGCGGCATGAGACCTGCACGCTTTGTGACCAAAGAAGTTCCTACTCCTGTGGTTACAGAAGATCACCTCGCACTTCATTTGGGGTTCCTCCTGTAAAGAAAGGAAAATTAAATGAGTATGCGGTTGTTTATCACATGATAAACAGGTTATGCAAAATATTAATATTTTAACCATTATAGCTTAGGATAGTAAGCTAGAAAGGAAATAGGAGGAAAGACATACTTGTGCCTCCTGTCCAGCCAATTGCTGTGACCTCCCCCCAATATTAAAATTTTTAAGAGTTTCCTTATCAAGGCAAATTCACAGAGAAGGGTTCTAACCTCTAGGGATAGAATAATTGTATACTAACACTGACCCTTCTTAAATTATTTAATATTGTGGGGTAAGTTATCAACTGATTACTTATCAGTGTATTGAAAGAATTCTTTCTTTCAATATAGAATTGGTCTCAACAATAGACTGTGCAAGGATACACAAGGTATGTTGGAAAATAACTACTGTATAATATATAGTTTTCCGTCTGCAGTATATACTATACTGCAAATATACTGGCTACTGTATAATCATATACTGTAATTCAGCCACCATGTTGCCGGCTAGGCTAGCACCTGGTGGCACCGGTCTGGCCGGCATGTTGCCGGCTGGGTAGTACCTGGAGCCACCGGTCCAGCCGGCATGCCGCTGGGTGGGTTAGTACCTGGCGGCACTAGCCGACAGAGAGAGAGAAAGCATGGAGTGAAAGGCTGCCTTATTAAAATGTATGTTTGCTATAAATAAGGGTGTAGGTATATACAGTAACCTTATTGCCTTCCTCCAGAATGAGGGTTCAAATGGAAGGGGAGAATGCATCATTCAGGCTTACATCCAGCCACAAGATCCGTTGCCGGTCGCTGCCGGTTTCAGGGATGTGGATGGCAGTCCAAGGGAGGACTTAAGAACACTCAATGGCAGAGGGGTCTCCCACCAGCAGCCGTCATAGCCGGCACAACCTTTCCCAAAGCCTTGCGTCCATACGGGAAAGACAGAGTGGCTATTAAGCGGGGAGATTGTAGGATGACGGCCACAGGATTGCGATAGCTAGGCCTTCGCTAAAGAACAGAGAGGGGCAGCAAGTGTTAGGAGAAGGCGGCAGGATTGCCGCCACTCCCACACAAGGGTGAAACTTTGTTACAGTATCGGCGCCATCCTAGGTGGCAGAAGAATATCTATTCTTCAGCCTAGGGTCTGCCGAAATAGGACTAGTCTTCTAGACTGCAGGGGAGAAGGTGGCGGCATTATACTACCACTTCAAGTGCGGCCTAGGGAGGCTTAGCCTCCTATGCCGACAGCTCTAAGCCGGCAGGGGAGCGACTACTCGGCTTGCAACTCGGCCGCCGGCATAAAGACTGAATGCTCTGAGGTTCAGTCGAAAACCCAAGCTGGGATACTCGCCGGCAAGGGTGGGAGACAGAAAACACTAGCCTAGTCAAGCCGGAGTGACTACTCTATGGCGAGACCAAAATAGGGTTGTCGCCTATGGCGGCACTCAGAGGAAAGGAGGGATTACCCTTAAATCTCCACAGGAGACGAGTATCGAGTTATATAAATAATTCTAGGAGATATACTATCTCCCTATCTCCTGTTGAATTGATAAAACGATACACGAGGCTAGACGGGGATGATGTATGAAAGTATACTAAAGTGCCTAGGCTAGGTAGCCTAGCGCGGGCGAGATCTCGGTTACCTAAGTCGCCGAAACTCTAACGTATACGATCGACATAAGGAAGAGGAAATTTGTATGCATAATCATATCTTCACTAGTATAATTGTGCCTAAATAGCTTTCATAATTTATTAATGCTATTAATACCGGGAATGTCGTTTTGCTGACTAAATAACACATGCATAACAAACGACAGCGCCCACATGGCGCCTCCGGTGACTGGCCAAGCTCCATAAACACATTAAATTAAACTAATTTCACTGTGAAGCCGGAGCTAAAAATTGTAGACTAAAGATTAAATACTCAACTTTCCAGAGGCAGAAGAAGCTGGAGAATGCATAATAAATCCTCTCGAACGATCAAGAATGTTAGATAGCAGGGAAAACCACCGTGCGAAATCGCTACCAAAGAAGGAATGAGCGCCATTTTGGAGCCTTGTAATAGTACGGGAGGAAGGGTAACCTTGATAACGGCTCCCCTTCAGTTTCGCTGCTCTTCCCCCTCGAAACGAAAACGCTATTCGAGGTGAAGATTGTCATGTATCATATCAAGATATACGTCCCCTGATATTATGCGATATCCTTAAAAGAAATTTTAAGGATATTCGCGCCAAGAGTAAGAATTCTGGAGACCTGTGGTCAATTCTCTGGGAATATCACTGTAGCCAAATATCCCTTAGAAAGCTACCTAAAGGAACCTTCCATCAGGAGGACATGGCTTGAGCCCAAATATTTGTTGTTTATGTCTGTATAATGGAAAAATTCCGGGGAGAGGGGGAGCGACAGGTCACGCGGTAGACCTCACGCTAAAGTAGCACCAGTAATAGTTTCTAGAGTGCATATCAATGTAAAATGTCTCCCTCCCAGAAAATGGCAAATGTGAAACCAAGTAAGGACACAACAAAATGTCTACATTGCCCTTATCTTTAAAAAGATAAAAAAAAAAGAAAAAAAATTATGCATTTGTTCTAATAAGTTGTCTTTAAAGTGGAAAAATCTTCAATTTTAAGAGTATAGTTATAACAATGAAGTTCTATATCACCATAACCCAGGAAAAAAACTTTTGATTAAATATTAGGAAATGCTTCCTTGTTTTTAAAGAACGAGTTTATGCAATGCAGTTCCACATTGATACTCGCCTCAAAAATAGTATCTACTGTACTCATCAGCCAAACTTTCCCCATGCTGTACATATCTGATAGAAATTTTTCTATGTACTTATCAATATCTGTATCAGTTCAAAGACAGTTGTATATCTTCAGTAAATACTATGCCATAAAATCTTTCGATGATTTGAACTGCATGTAAAAAGTAAAACACACCAGTCCTCAAAGGTATGAATACACTTCACATCACCATCACTATCTCCTCCCACGCCCACCGACCCAAAGGGCCTCAGTTAGATTTCGCCAGTCATCTCTATCTTGAGCTTTTAATTCAATACTTCACCATTCCATTCATCATCTCCTACTTTGCGATTCATATTCCTCAGCCATGTAGGCCTGGGTCTTCCAACTCTTTTAGTGCCTTGTGGAGCCCAACTGAATAAATGTTTGGGGATCTAATCTCTCTCGGGGAGTGCGAGGAGCATGCTCAAACCATCTCCATCCACCCCTCATCATGATCTCGTCAACATATGGCACTCGAGTAACCTCTCCTAGTTTCATTTCTAATCCTGCCCTGACATTCAACTCCCAATATCCTTCTGAGGGCTTTGTTTTCAAATCTATTGGAAATTGTTTCATTGTCATACCATGACTCATGTCCATAGAGTAACATTTATCTCACTAAACTGATATATAGTCTGATTTTTATATGTAATTTCAGGCGATTTGATTTCCAGATTTTACTTAACCTAACCATTGTCGGATTTGTTTTTTCAATCTTTTACTAAACTCTAATTCTAAAGACCCTGTATTGGAGATCAGTTCCTAAATACTTGAATGATTCTACCTCCTTAATCCTTTCTATAATATTTCATCTTCCATTGCATACTCCGTTCTCATCATCTTTGTCTTTCTTCTATTTTATTTATCTTCAGCCCCGCCTCGTGTGATATTTCATGCATTCTGGTAAGCAAGCATTGGAAATCCTGTGGCGTTCCACTTTCAAGGACAGCATCATCACCATATCTAGTCCAGTCCTTCTCCACTATCTCTGACTGTTCTACGCATTACAAAATCTATGAGGAGGATAAACAGCATAGGTGACAACACATTCCCTTGGAGTACTCCACTGTTCATTGGAAATTCATTTGATAAGACTCCATTAACATTAACTTTGTACTTACCATGCTCATGAACAGACTTAATCAAATTTACATATTTATGAGGAATTCCATAATAATGCAGGACCCTCCACAAAATTGGCTGGTGCATTCTATCAAAGCCTTTTTCATAGTCCACAAATGCCATCAAAAGGGGATTTCTATATTATACGCATTGCTGTACATATCTCAAAAGGAAAATTTGGTCAGTGTATCTTCTACCTTCCTTTAATTTTGTAATACATTTCAAACAATCTTAATACATGCTATTTATATTTTTATTTCTGAAATATCTATTATATGCACAGTGTTTCATATTCTAGTTCTAAATATACAAAGGTTTCCTAACACTTCTGGAAAACATTATAACAGATTTTTCAATATTAATCTTACCCGTTGATCATGTAGCTGCAGCTCTGCTGCCCGACAGAAAAAACCTACGGGTGGAATACGCCAGCGATCGCTATACAGGTGGGGGTGTACATCAACAGCGCCATCTGTCGAGTAGGTACTCAAGTACTTCTTGTCAACACAGAACCAATTTTCTCTCTGTCGTGCCACCGGCAAGACCTACTTGATACGCTGTTGTTTTCTGGAGTTGATTTTCACGTTATTTGGTGAAGTATTCTCTCTAGTTATTAGCTTTCGCTGTGCAGAAGTTATCCTCAATACTTTCTCACTTTCATTGATTAGATTTTGGATTATTTGTTGACGACTTGGATAGATTTTGGATTTCCCCCCTTTGACTAATTCAAGATGTCTGACCCTACTCAAGTCCCCAAGTACAGGAAGTGTAGCGCTAGGGACTGTTCTAGGCGTCTTCCGAAGGCCTCTATCGATCCGCACACCGTTTGTTCCAATTGTAGGGGTAAAGCCTGTCAATTGGAAGATCGATGTGAGGAATGCGCTGGGCTTTCGGAATTCGATTTTCAAGAATTCCTTAAGTATGCACGTAGGCTAGAGAAGGATAGGATCAGGAGGAGTTCGTCTCGCTCTATTGATTTTTCCTCTCCCCATGCCCCACAACCTATTCCTTCCCCTGTAGTGGTTACACCCGACCCTCCTACTAGCTCTCATCAACCTTCGATGGCGGATATGATGCGTGCCATTCAGGCTCTTGGTGAGAGAGTTGAGTCATTAGCGAATGACCGCAATCAACTCATGGCTGACGTCAGGGAGTTGAAAGGTAAAAGTGCAGTGGGAAGTGAAGTGAGTGTCAGTGCAGTGAAAAGTGTCAGTGTTACGCAGGAGGGTGCGTCTGTTCGTGCCTGTCGTCCTCCCAGTCCGGGACCTCTTGCAAGCTCCCAAGCCCAGGGGAGAAGCAATGTCGTACGACCAAAGGGTTCGACAGGCCTTGATCAGCGGACAGACGTTCCCTCCGTGGTTGAGGACGTATCTTGCCGAGATCGTCCCACCCACAAACAGACGAGTGAGCCCATTCATTCCTCGTCTGCGGAAGAGGTTTCTCGACAGAAACGCTGGACCAAGGTCTCACGACCTCTCAAGCGCAAGGTCCCTTCCGAGCGAGTCCAACGGCCCAGGTGTAGCCACTGGGTCAGTTCGGACTCGCCGCAGTCCTCCGAAGACTGCACACCTCCCAAGAGAGGTAGAGTGGTTCCGCAGCAGGCAATCACTCCGTCTGTTGCCGCACCAGCCGCTGTAGACCCTAAGTGGTCTTTGCTGCAGTCTATGCAGACTCAGCTAGCTTCCTTCATGCAGGAGTTTCGTGCTGAGAAGGTTGACGCTGCACCCGTTAGCCTACAACCTGCCACGGTTGTGCGCCCAGCTGACACTGCGGCTGCCTGCTCCCACGCTCCGGCTGTGAGAGCTCCACCACCTATGCGCAGTCGACCCTGCCAGACGCATGTTGACGTTAGCCGACGTGCGGCACCCTCCGTTGACGTGCGTGAGCTACCGCATCAGCAGGAAGGTGGAGTCAAGCTGCCGTGTTTTGACGCGGTGCGTCAGTCTCCGCAACCCACGGTGGTCCCCACCACGCACTACCACTCCGCTTTGGTTGTTGCCAGCTCTCAGACTGACCAACAGCGGCATGACGTTGGATCCAGTGCAGCTACGCATGCACCCGTGCTGCCGGATTCAGCCGTTCAGCTTTTATCTCCTCCTTTGCCGCTTCCTCCTCAGCATTCGGATGAAGGAATCTCTGATGACGACGAAGCTGCGCATTTGGACGACCAACACTCCGACATAGATGAACCCAAGACTACGCCTCCCTCCTTAGACTTTAGGAAAGTCCTTGCCCTGTTTAAGGAGTTGTATCCGGACCAGTTTGTGTCTGCAGCTCCTCGCTCACCTCCCTCTGAGTTCGCTTTAGGCATGCAGTCAGCAGCTCCTGCCTTTACGAAGCTCGTACTCGCTCGCTCGTCCAAGAGAGCTTTAAGGGTACTGGGAGAGTGGTTGCAGGCCAAGAAGCAACTTGGGAAGACATCCTTCATGTTTCCCCCAGCCAAGCTTGCTTCCAGATCTAGCGTCTGGTATGCCACGGGAGAGGTTCTCGGCTTGGGAGTTCCTGCCTCTGCCCAGGGCGACTTCTCAAGTTTGGTAGACTCTCCCCGCAGACTGGCTATGAAACGCTCCAAGATTTGCTGGACTTCTTCGGACATGGACCATCTTTTGAAGGGAGTTTTCCGTGCGTTCGAGATCTTTAACTTCCTGGACTGGTGTTTGGGAGCGTTGAGCAGGAAGACCTCCCCTTCGGATAAGGATTCTGCCATGCTCATCATGTCCTGCATGGACAAAGCCATACGGGATGGGTCTGGCGAGCTTGCGGCTTCTTTCGTGTCTGGAGTTCTCAAGAAGCGGGATCACCTTTGCTCCTTCTTGTCGGCGGGAGTCACCCCATGTCAGAAGTCAGAACTGATGTTTGCTCCGCTATCGAAGTGTCTCTTTCCTGAAGAGTTGATCAAGGGGATTGCCGCCTCGTGTATCCAGAAAGACACTCATGACCTGGTGGCGTCATCCGCACGTAAAGTCACAGCTTTACCTTCCGTGCCTAGACCTAGGATGGACACACCAGCGTCTAGGTTCATTCCGCCCTTTCGTGGCAGAGCCTCCAGCAGAGGAGGTACTCGTGCCGATAGTCAACGTGGCAACAAGAAGAAGGGTTCCAAGTCCTCAAGAGGCAGAGTCTGACTGCCACCTTCTTCAGACAGCAGTGGGACCCAGGCTCAAGAACTACTGGCAGGCCTGGGAGAACAGGGGTGCAGACGCACAGTCTGTGAAGTTACTCAGAGAGGGGTACAGGATTCCATTCTTGCGCAAGCCCCCTCTAGCAACAACTCCCATCGACCTCTCTCCCAGGTACAGAGAGGAGGACAAGAGGCTAGCTTTACAGCAAGAGGTGTCTCTCTTGCTACAAAAGGGAGCGGTAGTCATAGTCCGGGACCATCAATCCCCGGGCTTCTACAACCGTCTCTTCTTAGTGGCGAAGAAGATAGGAGGGTGGAGACCGGTGCTAGACGTCAGTGCTCTAAATGTCTTTGTCACCAAGCAGACGTTCACCATGGAGACGACGAAGTCGGTTCTAGCATCGGTCAGGAAGGAAGACTGGATGGTCTCGTTAGACCTAAAGGACGCGTACTTTCACGTCCCCATCCACCCAGATTCCCAACCTTTTCTAAGGTTTGTTTTTGGGAAGGTGGTATACCAGTTCCAAGCCCTGTGCTTTGGCCTAAGCACGGCACCTCTAGTGTTTACCAAACTGATGAGGAATATTGCCAAATTCCTGCATTTAGCAGACATCAGAGCCTCCCTCTATTTGGACGACTGGCTTTTAAGAGCTGTGTCAAGTCGTCGCTGTCTGGAGAATCTAAAATGGACTCTGGATCTGACCAAGGAATTGGGTCTCCTGGTCAATATGGAAAAGTCCCAACTCGTCCCATCCCAAACTATAGTATATCTAGGTATGGAGATTCAGAGTCAAGCTTTTCGGGCTTTTCCGTCGGCCCCCAGAATCAGTCAAGCCCAAGAATGCATCCAGAGCATGCTGAAGAAGAACCGATGTTCAGTCAGACAGTGGATGAGTCTGATAGGGACGCTTTCATCTCTGGACCAGTTCATCGCGTTAGGGAGACTCCACCTCCGACCCCTTCAGTATCACCTAGCTGCTCACTGGAGAAAGGACATGACGCTAGAAGCGGTCTCAGTTCCTATCTCCGAGAAGATGAAGTCTGCACTGACTTGGTGGAAGAACAACATTCTTCTCAGGGAAGGTCTGCCACTGGCTGTTCAGACCCCCGACCACCTTCTCTTCTCGGACGCATCGGACACGGGCTGGGGTGCGACACTGGACGGTCGGGAATGCTCGGGCACGTGGAATTCGGATCAAAGAGCACTGCACATCAACTGCAAGGAGCTACTGGCAGTTCATCTGGCCTTGAGAAGCTTCAAGTCCCTCCTTCTAGGCAAGGTGGTGGAGGTGAACTCCGACAACACCACAGCCTTGGCGTACATCTCCAAGCAAGGAGGGACTCATTCGATGACGTTGTTCGAGATCGCAAGGGACCTCCTCACCTGGTCAAGAGATCGAAACATATCTCTAGTAACGAGGTTCATTCAAGGCGACATGAATGTCATGGCAGACCGCCTCAGCCGGAAGGGTCAGATCATCCCAACAGAATGGACCCTTCACAAGAATGTGTGCAACAGACTATGGGCCTTGTGGGGTCAGCCCACCATAGATCTGTTCGCTACCTCGATGACCAAGAGGCTCCCAAATTATTGCTCACCGATTCCGGACCCAGCAGCAGTTCACATAGATGCCTTTCTTCTGGATTGGTCCCATCTAGACCTTTATGCGTTCCCCCCGTTCAAGATTGTCAACAAGGTACTGCAGAAGTTCGCCTCTCACGAAGGGACAAGGTTGACGTTGGTTGCTCCCCTCTGGCCCGCGAGAGAATGGTTCACCGAGGTACTGCAATGGCTAGTAGACGTTCCCAGGACTCTTCCTCTAAGAGTGGACCTTCTGCGTCAGCCGCATGTAAAGAAGGTACACCCAAGCCTCCACGCTCTTCGTCTGACTGCCTTCAGACTATCGAAAGACTCTCAAGAGCTCGAGGCTTTTCGAAGGAGGCAGCCAGAGCGATTGCCAGAGCAAGGAGGACATCCACTCTCAAGGTCTACCAGTCAAAATGGGAAGTCTTCCGAAGCTGGTGCAAGGCGAATTCAGTATCCTCAACCAGTACCTCTGTAACTCAGATAGCTGACTTCCTTTTACACCTAAGGAAGGTAAGATCCCTTTCAGCTCCTACGATCAAAGGTTACAGAAGCATGTTGGCAGCAGTCTTCCGCCACAGAGGCTTAGATCTTTCCAACAACAAAGATCTACAGGACCTCCTTAAGTCTTTTGAGACCTCGAAGGAGCGTCGGTTGACCACACCAGGTTGGAACTTAGACGTGGTTTTAAGGTTCCTGATGTCAGCAAGGTTCGAACCGCTTCAATCAGCCTCTTTTAAAGATCTCACTTTGAAGACTCTTTTCCTCGTCTGCTTAGCAACAGCTAAAAGAGTCAGTGAGATACACGCCTTCAGCAGGAACATAGGATTTACATCTGAAACGGCTACATGTTCCTTACAGCTTGGTTTTTTAGCCAAAAACGAACTCCCTTCTCGTCCTTGGCCCAAATCGTTCGAGATTCCAAGTCTGTCCAGTTTGGTTGGAAACGAACAAGAGACAGTCCTTTGCCCAGTAAGAGCTCTTAAGTACTATTTAAGACGTACGAAGCATTTACGAGGACAATCAGAAGCTTTATGGTGCTCTATTAAGAAACCTTCTTTACCGATGTCGAAGAACGCAGTGTCTTATTACATCAGACTTTTGATTAGAGAAGCTCATTCTCTTCTGAATGAGGAAGACCATGCTTTGCTGAAGGTAAGGACACATGAAGTTAGAGCTGTCGCAACTTCAGTGGCCTTCAAACAAAACAGATCTCTGCAGAGTGTAATGGATGCAACCTATTGGAGAAGCAAGTCAGTGTTCGCATCATTTTACCTTAAAGATGTCCAGTCTCTTTACGAGAACTGCTACACCCTGGGACCATTCGTAGCAGCGAGTGCAGTAGTAGGTGAGGGCTCAACCACTACATTCCCATAATCCCATAACCTTTTTTAATCTTTCTCTTGAAATGTTTTTATTGTTGTTTTTGGGTTGTACGGAAGGCTAAGAAGCCTTTCGCATCCTGGTTGATTTGGCGGGTGGTCAAATTCTTTTCTTGAGAAGCGCCTAGATTAGAGGTTGTGATGAGGTCCTTTAGTATGGGTTGCAGCCCTTCATACTTCAGCACCTAGGAGTCGCTCAGCATCCTAAGAGGATCGCGAGGCTCAGTAAGGAAGACGTACTTAAAAAGGCAGAGTAATTGTTCAAGTCGACTTCCTTACCAGGTACTTATTAATTTTATGTTTGTTATTTTGAATAACTGCTAAAATGAAATACGGAATACTTAGCTTCTAATGTTAACATGTATGCTGGTCTCCACCCACCCCCCTGGGTGTGAATCAGCTACATGATCAACGGGTAAGATTAATATTGAAAAATGTTATTTTCATTAGTAAAATAAATTTTTGAATATACTTACCCGTTGATCATGAATTAAAGGACCCACCCTTCCTCCCCAATAGAGACCCAGTGGACCGAGGAGAAAATTGGTTCTGTGTTGACAAGAAGTACTTGAGTACCTACTCGACAGATGGCGCTGTTGATGTACACCCCCACCTGTATAGCGATCGCTGGCGTATTCCGCCCGTAGGTTTTTTCTGTCGGGCAGCAGAGCTGCAGCTACATGATCAACGGGTAAGTATATTCAAAAATTTATTTTACTAATGAAAATAACATTTTAGGAGCAAATTGTATATTTCCTCAATATAGAAAACTTACATCCTTTAAATGCCTGGCACCTCATGTTGCATCACAGGTCCTTGCATTTCCAGCTAGCCAGGTTATCGTGCATCTCTGGCCCAAGTGGCTACTTGTGTAGTTAAGATAGCCACCCCGCCCTTGGAATGGGGCCGTGCATTTCCTAGTAGCCAATTCAGCCCTACAGGCCACAACACTGGGTCTTAATTTTCTAGCTAGCTTGGCTACTGGGGTCGACATGCCTGCCACCTAGACCTAGGCACAGGGCCAGGGATCTGTTCACTTCCCTCAAAAGAAACATGGTGTCATTTTGTCATTAAAGACTCCTTTTGACTGGTCATTCTGGTTTTCTTCAGCTTCTGAGAATCATCAGAATCAGAAAGGCAAGAGAATAGTTTCACACAACAGTGTATCCTTACCCTCAATCGTCTAGGAGTTAGTACAGTATTCTGTCTAGAAGGATTGATCACCTGATACCATGCAATCAATGGTAACTGTTGCTTGTGTCTCATCTTGCAGAACAACCCTGACTGTACTGGTTGGTGAGAAAACTCTGTAGCAACTCAAAGGTAACCAACAAAAGCTGCTACTCTAAACTCGTAATTGCTAACAGACCTGAAAGGTAACTGTCGCCGTGTAAGCTGCAAAGGCTACTCTCTCCACATCGCCACTAGGAATAGCATAAACGATGCTTCAATCATGAACGATACTTCTATTGGCTTACCGTACCATGGTGGATATTGGTCCTGTTCACCTGCTACTCCCATCAGGCTCTCAATCACTTACCGACGGCAAAGGTGCCGGCCAGTACATGAGCTCCATATAGTGGTAGCACGAATGATACCCTAACACCAGGCTCAGGATTGCTAATTGACACTGAATTGACCAATTTCTGAACAATACAGAGCACACACCATGTGAGTTATGCTGATGTTTGGTCCAAGTAGGACTGCTTACCTGACCCTGGTGCAACATCATTAACTGTATCACCGGTTTACACTTGCTTGACTGACCCTGAAGGTGCCAGTTAATGAATGAGTGCCTTCCACTCCATGAAGGAGAGCATTCACTGTAAGTACAAAGGAACATTAAGGGCAAGGCCTTCCCGTACAGCTTCTCATAGAAGAAATGTCTAACAAAGAGACTAGTAGAGGAGAGACTTTGCCACAACACTGCTTACGAACATTGTAACACAGGGACAATCATCAGTGGTACTCTGGGGAACACTGTTTAAAGGACATTTATGAATGGCAGAGGGAAGGGATAATGACAATGCTCTAGCT
Organism: Palaemon carinicauda; assembly: GCF_036898095.1. Lineage (NCBI taxonomy): Eukaryota > Metazoa > Arthropoda > Malacostraca > Decapoda > Palaemonidae > Palaemon > Palaemon carinicauda. Next base: position 37,343,704 of record NC_090728.1, read on the forward strand.
AGTAGGACAATACCCTACAGACTGACCATATATACATATGATCAGTGGCCAAGACCCCTCTCCAATCCAGGCTAGGACCTTAGCTCATAAGGATTGTAAGGTTGTACACACTATATGAAACTATCGAGCCTAAGCAGGACTCAATCCCCAGTCTGGCAGATTGCCAAGCAGGGACGTTTCCAATAGGCCACCACAACCCATGTTAGCCCAAGGTAAGCCCACCAAAGATAAATTTTCAATATCAGGCACACAGGTAGGGTAAAACTCAGTACGAAACAGGTGACTGCCTCCAGAGGCAGAGAAACTATCACAAAGTGAGACGCGTTATGCTCAAGAGTTCTTAGTCTTGCTGATTGAAAGACTGAGAACAACACTTCAATGTGGGGGTGGGTGGAGTGGTCGCTGCTTACAGTCACCCCTTCACAAAGGTACACAACACATGAGGGTTTGGAAAGTTAGAATTCTCATAGGAAAGTAATTCACTTTACTAAATGCTTACCTCTTGGTTCTCTTCCACACACAAATGAGTGTGCTTATATAAATAAAAAGCCAACAATAATGACAAATGAATGCAAGAAAAGATTCAACAATAAAGACAATGCAATGATATGTCTATAATCTTTTCGGTCAAAGGGACAACTGACTATTCTGTGACAGGCAGTAGGCAAGGCTTCCCCTCCTGCACCACTTGTCATTAACCAACTAAGACATATCTCTATTTTAAAGGACGAAAGGTTGGCATACACAGGAACTACTGTACTATACATATTTATCGATATTCCTAACATAATTAAGGGGCATTTTGTATTACTGTATAATCCTGGCTATTCATACCTGAAATACCTTTTGCATTGATAAATTTCCTAAAACTAAGGTTAGGTCATATTAAAACAAGTTTCATTAATGCAATAATTTATACTATAAAATATCAAAATTCCATTAATGCACAATAATAAGTACATATTTTCAATGACTATCAATGCTGTCCCTTACAAGGTAAAATAATACTGACTATTGTCATTTACTATCAATGTTGTCCCTTATAAGGTAAAATAATACTGAAAAATTAAGTGGGTACATATATTTATTTTTCTCTCAGCGTGGACACATAATAGAGCGTCCGCCATCAATTGGAATATTAGCTCCAGTTATAAAAGAAGATTTATCAGAAGCTAGAAATACGACTGCATCAGCAACTTCATGAACCTCACCTACACGGCCCATGGCATGAGTTGACTTGCCATGCTCTAGAAACTGAAAAATGGGCAAAGAATCATTAGTCATTAAAGCAAAGAGTAAAGTTTTGATAGAAGTCCTTGAAAATTCTCACAGCATACAGTAATTACAATGACAATAAAACTTCATTTAGCCACTTCCTTGCAGAAAACCTAAGAATAATTTAAATCAATCATTAGACTTTTAACACAAAGTACATCTGGCACTAAGGTGAAAAATAAAATATGAAAGTGAAATCAGTTCGTTTCTCCAAAATGTAAAATCACTCCTCTGACCTAAAAAGGGGGAACTCAATGGAGCTACAAATACATTACTAGTAATTAAATCATAATCATTGGGTTAAATATCAAGCCAGATAAGTGGGTGGATGCATGACTGGATAACTGGATAGTTAGGTTCCAATCAAATGACAGGCTCATTCTTTCCAGCACTCCAACAGTACTGCCACTTGTGACTTTGAGTTCTAACAACATTTTTTTTTCTCACATAAGGAGAACAGAGCCTCATGACGATTCAAACAACAGTGAAAAATCTCATCAGCAAGGGGTCAACGTTCAAGTTGAAATTGAGAAAATGGTGCAATTAACAAAGATAGGATTCAGATGTTCCAACTACAACTAACAGAAGTTAATAGGATAATGTTTAGAGACCATTAAGTAATTTACAGTCTCTCATGAAAGTAAAGATTTTATTATATTCTAAGAGAAGAAAACTAAAGCGTTCATGTTTCAAGTTTAGTGTTACTCTTCCCCATTTCCATAAAAATTTGTTTTAATATTTCATTTAGTTTGCTGTCTAAAATGTTGACAAGTTAAGTAGCATACTAGTTAGTAGTCTCCTAACATTTTCTTGCCATCTGTTTAAGTTTTCTTTTAATTTTTAAAATTATTTTACCTTTTTAAACTTCTATTGTTCCTAATGATTCACTATTAGTAGGGTTTATTTATTTCGTTCTCTTCACAGCTCTCGGTATGTTTAGTGGAGTTAGGAACCATGTATGGTATTGTTTGTTCATCAATTGTTTCTACAGTGCTCAAAATATGGCTTCTTTGTCATTTGTTGTACCTGGTTATATTTCAGTTACTTGATACTCTTCTGGTTGCCTCATCATGTTTGTTGGTTGAACTACTTATTTCCATTTACAAATAGGATGCACAATGTTTTTATGTATAAAATACTTGACGTTCAATTCCTCTGGTCTGGTGAAACTATTGATTAGCTTTTTCTAATGATTTATTCTTAACATTTTTTTTTGTGATTAAGTACCAGTACAGTACTATTAGTGTACAGGAAAGGCAATTTTGGCATTGTTACTATAGTCATATTTAGTGGTACAGTTAAAGGAACTACACAACTTATATATAAGCTTTCAAAGTTTAGGGGAAGAAATGTCTTTCAGCTTAGCTACTACATTGTCAGTTTGCTCAAGGAAAGATCTTCCGCCATTTTCAGTCTTGGTGATGATTAAGGCCATGACTACGTTGAAGCTTTGGAAGGATTATCAACCTAATGTACATTTCATTTCTTGCTCTCACCTGTGCTGATCCAGTTCATTCAACAGCTCTCTTGTCAAAAATAATGTCACTTCTAATGTCAAGGGAACACGAGCTACTGGAGGAGACTTTTTATTTTTACTTTTTCTGCAAAGTCTCTATTCTTGATTGTACTATTCAGCAGTTATGTTCTACAATACTTAGATTAGCTGTTTCTCAGCTTAGAGCAATAAGTTCTAATTCTTCCACAGCCTATCAGGATCATGGTCATATCAAGAACACAACCTTGCCACCAACATGATTGTACCAAGAACGCAATGACACCAAGACATACTCTGCTCCCAGGGAACTGTCCCAGAACAAATGACATCAAGAATATGGGACCTTACCCAATGTGGGATTCCTCCTATGTACCAATTCAAGAACCAAAAACCACATCAAGTACATGGGACCATGCCAGACATACAGGAAATTCTAGAAAAAGGGCTGAGCTATAACCTTTGCAACATCAGATTCACATTATGCCATAATCTGCATCTGAAAATATTGGGCTAGTCCAAGCCTAAGCCAGGATCAGGATCATGTGAATGCTAGGTCTAGCAATACAGTACAATAGTAACGACCATACCACATTAGGACTCTGGCACTTCAATCATGACAGCCAAATTTTTGGTATGTCTAAACCAGAATAGATTCATGCTACAAGACATCACCAATGATGATATTTCAGAAGCAATGTGCCACAGCACGACAAAGTCTCCTTCAGTATGACCTTGGACTAGAACTGCCAATTAGATAGTAGATGACTGGGAAGAAATTAGCATATTGATTTTCTCCTAATTTATTTTTTAACAATCAAGTCTAAAGGAGTCAGACAAGATGTTTGGATGTTCCATCTAAGCATAAAGACCTAATTTGGCTATGTCATACCCTATGATTTTATAACATTTTTACATTTCTTTTATCCTCTTTCAAAACTGGGGGCAGTGCTGGAAATTTCAAGATGAGTTACAGGTCATAACTAATTGGTAGGAGGTCTTGCACCACTTTTATCGGATGAAACCAAGGTGCTGGAAGATGTCTCCATAACTAAGAGATTGGGGCTCCATTTGGATAGACATGTCTTTTTCATTTTTATTTTTGCCAGATCCTGTACATGTCCCAAATGGTGTTCTGAAGCAGAAACATAATTCAGAAATGGGTCTTTGAATTGAGTTACTCAGTGAATCTTAGGAGCTCCACCTGGTGAATGTTATGGATCCTATCTTTTTTGGAGGGAATGATAAGAAGTTCGTAGAAAAGTTAATTTATCTACCACCAGAGTTACAAAGAACACACTTGGAGGTCTTTGCCTGCTTGTAAACCTCTGCAATACTAGTTGCTAGGAGATAAATATTGGATTTCCATGAGTTTCCTCAGTCTACACGATTACCAGCAATAAGTTTAGGACCCACAAGAGCTGTGCAGTGGTTGCTGGGATCAGAGGTGTGTATCTGATCTTACCTTTCCTATCTGTATTGATTGGTTGACGGATCAAAGGGAGTAATACCTTTAAGAAGGTGCTATAAGAGTGGTCTTAGGCTTAGCTGTGGGTATTTCTTTAGCCTCAAAGTCTTCATTTCCTCCAATAACACATCCTTTGTCTCTTATAATGACTAAAAATAAATGATCTCTTCCTACAATCCATAAGTTGTGTGACGCTGGTCAAACCCAGCTGGATCCAGTGTCAATTCAGTTTTCTCAACTAGCACCATGGATGCTGGTAAAGAAGAGGTTTACAGGGTCTAGGAGACCATGAAGAAGGCTGTGAATACTCGCATAAACACAAAGCTGACAAGGCACCAGTGCATGACGGCATTCCACACCAATGAGAGTACTTCTCTTAAATTTAGTGCAGTACTTTAGCTACTCCTTTAAAATATAAAAACTGCTGGAAGTCAAATCTTAAGATCTCATAATGTTTAGTTCTTAATCCTGCAGTAACCATCTCATGTGAAATAGCAAATATTTTGCCCTGTTTCTCTGTTCTGCTTCCTTTTTTCTTAAGTGGTTTTATGCCAAGAAAATCTTAAGACATCAAGGGAAATTTCAGTCATCAACACCAGGGTAATTTCAGATCTCACAGGACAGTTTGATGCAAATGGAGAGTAGTTTTTTAAACAAATTTTATTTTGGTCATCTCCTCTCAGAGATAGTTTTAAGATTGATACAAGGGGTTGGGAATTTGCTTTTCCTCTTTTGATTTTGCTGGTGGAAGTCTCAGATTCATATAGCCTGGAAGAATTTATGTTAAGGTTTATTAAAGAATTATACAGAAGTTATGGAATTTCTGATGAGTTAAGTAATTGAATACACCCAGTGGACTAAGTTCTCGTTTGATCTGTGAATTGTGATATTCTGCCAGGTAAATACTCACAATTAACTTCTTGTATGAACCCTACATACCCAAACCAACGAGAGATGATAATGGAATATTTGGTATGAATTATAGTTTTATAAATTCATCTATCTGATGGGGGACAGTCTTGAAGCATGAGTGTCTTAGCAACCAGAGTTAATCAAAACAGTTAATTTGTCTCAAATACAGGAATAAAAACCTGTATTGAATGGTGAAATGTCAGTTTTGAAAAAGTAAAATATCATAAAAGATGTGTATGGCTTTTAATCTTCTTAGTAGCCATTTACTTGAGTTAAACAGATAAATTTTTGTATCATCCAGCCCACAGAACCAGTTTCTCCTCCAAGAATCTAAACTGTTGTTTTGATTTAAAAGTAGATCAAAGAAGGGGACACAAGAAGCTTACTACTAACACTATTAGAAAATCGAGATGGTTTGACCTGACTATGAGAACAACTTTATAGTATGATTACTATGAGACTATCGTAGTTAATCTTAGCCACTTAACAAGGCACACAATTGGAAATCCTGTGTTGTTTGGAGTGATAATTTTAATCAAGAGTAAGCCAAACAGACATGTAAAAAAAAAAAGAGATTGTGGGACTGTACTTAAGAATAGTATGTAATAATTTAAAGTATGCAAATGAAGCACTGGAACTAAAAAAATGCAGTTTGTATTGGCAGGTAACAGATTCTCAATCTGAAAAAAACTACCTCAATGTCAAGCTTACTGAAAAGAACGTTAGCCTCAGATTGCCCTTAAAAGTCCTTTATTTCTTACTCAATCACTACAAACAAATTTTATTTCTCTCCTAAAAATCCCCCAAAAGGCTAACATTTAGTAAAGTGGAAAATAAAAGAGAAAAAGTCTCAGAGGTAATTTATGGGTGAAGACAATATTTAATCTGCTTACAGCCACGCACGAATTGAGATACCATGCTTCTGTAAGACCTACAGCATGCATTAATCTACAAAGATAGGAAGACTATCTTTTCTTTCAACCAGTCATAGACTATCCTAGGGTTGCACATAAACAGTAAAAGCTATTTAGAAGTAATGGGTTTGTGATGAATTCAAGCATATTTGCATTGCCAAGAATATGTTTACTCAACAATCCTCATTTAAATGTGCGTGAGGAAAGATAATGACCAAAAAACCTGATTTAACACTGATGTATTCGGCAAAAAATTCCTTAGCAATAATAAACTACAGTATTTGGCATTCTAATCTAATGCAACATAAAACGTACTTTTAATTGGGGGGCATTGCATGTTAATTATTTTAGATTATGCCATGACATTCCATATAGGCTTTTATAACATTGAACTTACTTTCTTATAGGCCTCTTCATTCATGCCAGATCTTTTATGGACTTCAGTTACAATAACACCAGGGTTAACTGCATTAACACGAACTCCACGATCAGCAACCTCTAAAGCCACAGAGCGAGTCAATTGATCTACAGCAGCTTTACTCATATTGTATGCTACTACTCCAGGAAACTGAAAGATGCACACTCGTTAGACACTTTTATGTTTGACAAAAAAAAAAAAAAAAAAAAAAAAAAAAAAAAAAAAAAAAAAAAAAAAAAAAAAAAAAAAATTATCTACACACTTCATTCTCTTTTTCTAAAGAAATCAAGTACACTATTGTACTATACTGTAGTTTCATTGGCAAATAAATGAATTAAAAGAAAAATCAAAGTTTATTCCACTGCAGTATTGTATTAAGGATTTTTCAATACCTTTTTGCAAGGATATTATAACTGAATTGGCATAATGCTGTTAAAGAAATTACCTGATTATCTATATAAATACTGTGTACCTGAACATAGAACTTAAAACATTAATAATAAAAGGAAATTTTATTTCCCATGTCAGTATGCTTCTACCATTCCTATTTTACAATTTTCCCAATAAAACTATAAATCATACTTACAGCTCTCAGTCCAGTCACTGAAGAAATATTAACTATATTCCCTTTTCGCTGAAGGATATGAGGCAGAGCTAATTTCATCATCAAGAACAAAGAACGAACATTTATGTCCATCTGTCTGTCATAATCTTCCATTGAAATTGTTTCAATGCCACCACTAACTAATATTCCTGCAATAAAAAAATAAGTAATGTTATCTTTATATTTTATTTTATTTTGTTTACCATAAAAAAAAGTGATAACCTTAGTTGGGACAGTATAATGCATCAAGCTCAAGGGAAGGGCACCAAGAGCGGAAGCAGCTCACAATAAAACTGAAATGGAGAAATAAGGAATAAAATAAAAATAAATAAAAATTATAAATAAATCGGGTGATAAATTGTGAAAAAAACTCATGCAAACCTAAAAAAAAAATAAATAAAAAAATAAAAAAGTTTTTAAAAACAAAATCTTGCAAGCTAAAATGGGTATGCAATCTAAGCTAACAAATGGAACCTGCATTCTGAACTCTACAATTTCAATATGGTCAAAAGATATTTATTGCCAAAAGAAATTTTTCATGAAACTTAATTGCATAACTTGGATCTTTTACTTTAGCAGTTTCAGATTCAAAATAATACCTTTATTAGCATACCATGAAAAATTGATTACAAAAGTGTTGAAATAAAAATATGGTATGCATATAAGCACTCAGTGTGTCTTTCACCATAGGTGAGTTTTGGGAGCCCACCTCTAAGGATCAGAGAGAGTTAATATTGCACTAATGATAAATATAAACATACCATAGTACAGTTAGCACTCTTTAGCCATGGGAATTGTGTTCAGAGGGGCCTCACACCACCTCATTGCTTACTGGAATCCAGAAATAATGAAGACACACCAATCATTATAGATAAATATGTTATTTTTATTAATAAAATAAATTTTTGAATATTCTTACCCGGTGATTATATAAGCTGCAACTCTGTTGCTCGACAGAAAACTCTACGTTCAAAATACGCCAGCGATCGCTATGCAGGTAGGGGGTGTACATCAACAGCGCCATCTGTCTAGCAGGTACTCAGTACTCAATGTAAACACAGAACCAATTTTCTCCTCGGTCCACTGGGTCTCTATTGGGGAGGAAGGGAGGGTCCTTTAATATATAATCACAGGGTAAGTATATTCAAAAATTTATTTTATTAATAAAAATAACATTTTTCAATATTAAACTTAGCCGGTGATTATATAAGCTGATTCACACCCAGGGGGGTGGGTAGAGACCAGCATTACTTGTTTACATTATTATGAGCTAAGTATTTTGTATTTCATTTTAGCAGTTATTCAAAATAACAAACATAAAATAAATAAGTACCTGGTAAGGAAGTCGACTTGAACAATTACTCTGCCTTTTTAAGTACGTCTTCCTTACGGAGCCTCGCGATCCTCTTAGGATGCTGAGCGACCCCTAGGATCTGAAGTATCAAGGGTTGCAACCCATACAACAGGACCTCATCAAAACCTCTAATCTAGGCGCTTCTCAAGAAATGACTTTGACCACCCTCCAAATCAAGTAGGATGCGAAAGGCTTCTTAGCCTTCCGGACAACCCAAAAACAATAATAAAACATTTCAAGAGAAAGATTAAAAAGGTTATGGAATTAGGGAATTGTAGTGGTTGAGCCCTCACCCACTACTGCACTCGTTGCTACGAATGGTCCCAGAGTGTAGCAGTTCTCGTAAAGAGACTGGACATTCTTAAGATAAAAAGACGCGAACACTGACTTGCTTTTCCAATAGGTTGCGTCGATTATACTTTGCAGAGATCTATTTTGTTTAAAGGCCACGGAAGTTGCGACAGCTCTAACTTCGTGTGTCCTTACCTTCAGCAAAGCTTGGTCTTCCTCATTCAGATGGGAATGAGCTTCTCGTATTAACAGTCTGATAAAATAGGATAAAGCATTCTTTGACATAGGCAAAGATGGTTTCTTAACTGAGCACCATAAAGCTTCAGATGGGCCTCGTAAAGGTTTTTAAAAAGAACTTAAGAGCTCTTACAGGACATAAGACTTTCTAGTTCATTTCCAACCATACGATAAGTTTGGAATATCGAACGATATTGGCCAAGGCCGAGAAGGCAGCTCGTGTTTGGCTAGAAAACCAAGTTGTAGAACATGTAGCCGTTTCGGATGAGAATCCGATGTTCTTGCTGAAGGCATGAATCTCACTGACTCTTTTAGCTGTGGCTAAGCATACCAGGAAAAGAGTCTTTAAGGTGAGATCTTTCAGGGAGGCTGATTGTAGCGGTTCGAACCTGTCTGACATAAGGAATCTTAGTACCACGTCTAAATTCCAACCAGGTGTAACCAAACGACGCTCCTTCGTGGTCTCAAAAGACTTAAGGAGGTCCTGTAGATCTTTATTGTTGGAAAGATCTAAGCCTCTGTGACGGAAGACTGATGCCAACATGCTTCTGTAACCCTTGAAAGTGGGAGCTGAAAGAGATCGTTCTTTCCTCAGATATAAGAGGAAGTCAGCTATTTGAGTTACAGAGGTACTGGTCGAGGATACGGATACTGACTTGCACCAGTTTCGGAAGATTTCCCACTTCGATTGGTAGACTCTAAGGGTGGATGTTCTCCTTGCTCTAGCAATCGCTCTGGTTGCCTCCTTCGAAAAGCCTCTAGCTCTCGAGAGTCTTTCGATAGTCTGAAGGCAGTCAGACGAAGAGCGTGGAGGCCTTGGTGTACCTTCTTTACGCGTGGCTGACGTAGAAGGTCCACCCTTAGGGGAAGTGTTCTGGGAACGTCTACTAGCCATCGAAGTACCTCGGTGAACCATTCTCTCGCGGGCCAGAGGGAAGCAACTAGCGTCAACCTTGTCCCTTCGTGAGAGGCGAACTTCTGCAGTACCTTGTTGACAATCTTGAACGGAGGGAATGCATATAGATCTAGATGTGACCAATCTAGTAGAAAGGCATCTATATGAACTGCTGCTGGGTCCGGGATTGGTGAGCAAAATATTGGGAGCCTCTTGGTCATCGAGGTTGCGAAGAGATCTATGGTTGGCTGGCCCCAGGTGGCCCAAAGTCTCTTGCATACATCCTTGTGGAGGGTCCATTCTGTTGGAATTATTTGTCCCTTCCGACTGAGACAATCTGCCATGACATTCAAGTTGCCTTGGATGAACCTCGTTACTAGTGATATGTCTAGACCTTTTGACCAGGTGAGGAGGTCCCTTGCGATCTCGTACAATGTCAGAGAGTAGGTCCCTCCTTGCTTGGAGATGTACGCCAAAGCCGTGGTGTTGTCCGAGTTCACCTCCACCACTTTGCCTTGAAGGAGAGACCTGAAGCTTTTCCAGGTCAGACTTACTGCCAGTAGCTCCTTGCAGTTGAAATGCATAGTCCTTTGACTCGAGTTCCATAATCCCGAGCATTCCCGACCGTCTAATGTCGCACCCCAGCCTACGTCCGATGCGTCCGAGAAGAGAACGTGGTTGGGAGTCTGAACAGTCAGGGGAAGACCCTCTCTAAGGTTGATATAGTCCTTTCACCAAGTCAGACAAGACTTTATCTTTCCGGAAACCGGGATCGAGACCGCTTCTAGCGTCTTGTCCTTTTTCCAGTGAAAAGCTAGATGGTATAGAAGAGGACGGAGGTGTAGTCTTCCTAGTGACACAAATTGATCCACGGATGACAGTGTCCCTACCAGACTCATCCACAGCCTGACTGGGCAGCGTTCCTTCTTCAGCATCTTCTGGATGGATAGCAGGGCTGGGGGCTGATCGTCTTGTTCAGCAACGTCCTCATCAGAGGGTTCCTCATCCGAAACTGATGAGGAAACGGCAACGGAGTGGGCAACGTCTGACTCGCTGAATCCGGTCGCACTGGTGGATGCGTGACGGAGCCGGACGCAATATCATGGAACTGCTGCACAGTCTGTGAACTGTCAACAACCATGGGTGCGCGAGGAAGTACAGCGTCAACCCGAAACTGTCTAGACTGTCTGGGTTGTGCAGTCAACACCCTACCGGGTTGCTGAGGTTGACGCACTGCGTCACAACAAGTCACCTCTGCTGGTTGTTGAACGTCCTGAACGTCAACAACCACCTCCGAGCGTCGCTTAACGTCAACGTGCGACTGGCAACCCACACTGGGTCGCATCGGTGGAGGAACCACCTCAACTGGCAGACGCGAGTAGGTTACCTCAGCGTCAACAGGGCGCACAACCGACCGGTTGGAAGGTTGTTGGCCAGAAGGAGGAACCACCTCAACTGGCAGACGCGAGTAGGTTACCTCAGCGTCAACAGGGCGCACAACCAACCGGTTGGAAGGTTGTTGGCCAGAAGGTTCTTCTCCGCATTTAAGTCCTCTATCAAGGACGCAAGCTTGGACTGCATGTCTTGCAGCAAAGCCCATCAGGGTCTACGGGAGCAGGTGTGGCAACAGACGGGGTTAGCGACTGAGGCGGAACCATTTACCATCCCTGAAAGCTTTGTTATGTGTGACATAATAGTACAGCAAAACTTCAAAGGCTCGACAAAAGTTGAGAAGTTGACCTGTAAACAACTTGGAGCGTCTCCTGGCTAGGCGCCAGGGCGAGTCTACCAGAATTGAGAAGTCTATCTGGGCAGAGGCATGAACTCCCAAGCCGAGAACTTCTCTCGTGTCCTATCAGACTCTCGCTCTATAAGCCAGTTTAAAAGAAGGGAAAACAAAGGCTGTATCCCTAAAACTCCTCCTGGTGCAAAAACCAGTCGCCTAGCCAACGTAACGCTCTCTAGGAGAGCGAGAGAGCACTAGCTTAAAAACAACGGCTTCGAAGTAGCTAGGCCTAGTGTAAGTTCTGACGTTTAGGCGAACGAGGAGCAGCAGTTACAAGATCCGGACGAAGATCCTTAAAAAAATCATCATGATTTAATTAAAGTCCATAGGAGGCTAAGCAGCTTAAGGCTCCTCTCCAAATGACAGAGTCCTCAAGGGAATATCAGTAGGAGGGAGAACAGCACTTTCTCATCTACAGGAACCTTGTCCGATAAAAGCTAGGTTACCTCAGTGAGTCTCTCACTGGTGCATTAGTAGCAGACCAGAAGGCAACGTCATGTAACTGCTTGACAGTCTGTGAACTGTCAACAACTGAACTGTCAACCACAACAGGTGCGTGAGGACATACAGTGTTCACTCGAGACTGCTTTGACTGTCTATACTGAGCAGTCAAAACAACTCTAGAATGCGGAGGTTGACGCACCGCGTCAAAACAAAACAACTTAGACTGTTGTTGTACCTCGCGAACGTCAACGGAAGGTTCCGTGCGTTACTGAACGTCAACATGCGGCTGGCAGGGTACACTGGAACGCATGGGTGGCGGGACTCTCTCAGCTGGAGTGCGGCAGAAGGTTGCCTCAGCGTCCACAGGACGCACAACCGTGGTGGTTGTAGGCTAGAGGTTGGTGCAGTGTCAACCTTCTCCGCACGAAAGTCCCGCATCAATGACGTTAACTGAGACTGCATGGTCTGCAGCAAAGACCACTGGGGTCTGCAGGAGCAGGTGCGGCAACAGACGGTGTGACTGCCTGATGCGGTACCGCTTTGCCTCTCTTAGGAGGTGAACAGTCGTCGGAAGACTGCAGCGAGTCCGAACTGACCCAGTGGCTACAACTGGGCCGTTGGACTTGCGCGGAAGGGACCGACTTGCGCTTAATAAGCTGCGAGACCTTGGTCCATGGTTTCTTACGAGAAACCTCTTCCGCAGACGAGAAATAAAAGGGCTCTCTCGTCTTTGTGTGGGTGGGGCGATCTTGGGTAGATACGCCCGAAACCACGGAGGGAAACGTCTGTTCGTTGATCAAGGCCTGACGAACCCATAAGTCGTTCGACATTACTTCTCCCCTGGGCTTGGGAGCTTGCAAGAGGTCCCGGACTAGGTGAACGACAGGCACGAACAGACGAACCCTCGGACGCAACACTGTAACACTTTGCGCATATCACTTTATCACTTTGATTTTCTGTTTTGCACTTATTTCACTGAAATCGAAACTTTTACTGATTTCTACCTGAAACACGCAATTCTACCCTCATTAAAAGGTAGTAATTGCTCTAGCAAAAAACAGAAAACATATATAAAGATAAAAAATTCAGTGGCTGGGAAAGAGACTAGACACTAGTTCAAATAAACTACGTTTACAATCTCTCACCGCACATAGCCTGGGGACAAGAATAAAACCCTAGAAACGTTTTACCTTCTTCCCCGTACAGCGACTAGGGACGAGAGAAACACGAGAACAACGTTACCCGCTTGAACGGAACGTTTTCTCTCCTCTCTCTCCCTCCGTCTCTATCTCTCTCTCTCTCTTGATTTCGCACCTAAGAGAAGAGCCCAATTATATATCGTCAAAAAAACATGTTATTTGACTAAAGGAAAAAAACTGAAAGGTTTTCCAATAAAAAGTTCCTTTAATTTAGAATTTAAAACATTTAAGCTAAGAAAGAATGAACAAAACGTCAGAATCGATTTACTCTTACTGCAAAGTGAAACCGTGATACACTCTCTCTCTATCGTAACGATAGAGCGCATGTTGAACGTCCTGAACGTCAACAACTGCGTAGTCTAAAAAACTAAACGTTAGTTCATCTTTGAAAACAGTACGAAGACTATCAAAGAAATTCTTTCATAAAACATTAAATTTAAAAAGTTTTAAATTCTTTAAAGGCTAAATACGATATAACGGGCTCAACGTTGATTAACTTCGGTTCCAAGTTAGGACCGCCTACTATCAGGAAAGGTCGCATATAAACAAAACAAAAATTATCTTTATATGTTTATAATAAATGGAAAGTTAATCGAAGAGGCCTAATAAAGGCGGAGAGATATAAAATATATAGATCTATAACGTGTTAAGCAAAATTACTAAAAACCTAAACACACTTCCGTCTAAGGGAAGGGTCGGCCATTTAAAAGTGAAAGAGAGTCCATACTCTCTTTGTCACCCTAATTAAATCTATCTAAAACGATTTCAAGTTTTGAGATGAAGATAAAACACCTGCATAGCGAAAGCTCAAAACTAGAATAGTGTACTTCACCAAATAGTTGTGAAAACAAATCCAGTTAGTAACAGCGTATTAGTAGGTCTTGCCGGTAGCCCGACAGAGAAAATTGGTTCTGTGTTTACATTGAGTACTGAGTACCTGCTAGACAGATGGCGCTGTTGATGTACACCCCCTACCTGCATAGCGATCGCTGGCGTATTTTGAACGTAGAGTTTTCTGTCGAGCAACAGAGTTGCAGCTTATATAATCACTGGCTAAGTTTAATATTGAAAAATGACAAATTTGGAAGTAATTTGTATTTATCATAACGATACACACCTGTAGCTATTTATAAGCGTATTACTTTCAGCAGAGCTGAAAGATGAAAAATTAGACTTTTAGGGAGGGTTAACCACCCATACCGCTAGTTAGCGGGGGAGGGAGGTTCAGTAGATACCCCTCTCCCTCACACACCTGTCACTGTAACTCACTTTGCTTGGAGGTCGGACTTTTAGGGGGACTGGGTTGGCAGACAAATCTGTATAAATTGCTATAGTTATCGTTTGGAAAAATACAAATTACTTCCAAATTTGTAATTGGTTCCATAACTGGAATACAAACCAACGATATTCATAGGGGTTGACTCACTAGTTAGGAGGGTGGACGTCCATGCCAATCTGGCTTTTTGGCTTTTACCCGGGGATTCCCCTTTATGCGTATTAGCACATAGTAGGTGGAAACCCTACACCTCGCTAAAACTTTGTTATGCATGGTCTGTGGCTTTCACAAGCAGCGAGTTTGCGATACTAGCAATGTGGCTCTCAAGGTAAGAGTTCTTCAAAGTCATAAGAATCGTCCGAGGTCACCAAGACATACCCAATACCACCTCGCCAGGGTATGGGGACGTAAAAGTATTGACATAATACCAGGTTAAACAAGGGAACAATGGTTTACCTTCAGTTAGTTGAGGTCAGCTGTGCAGAGGAACCTGGATGCTAATTTCCTCAAGAGGGGAGGATGAAGAAAAGAAAAAGCCAGTCATTCTTATTCATTTACTCAAGACTAAAACTGGGTAACCAATGCCTTCAACCTCCTGCTACTTGTCCATCAAGGAGTTTGAAGTGTTAAACCAATTGTTGTGCAGCCACCACTGGACCGATAGAGAACACATTCCGTCTCCTGTGGGTTAAGTCTTCCAGGTAGTGGGTGGTGAAGGTCGTTTGATGTTTCCACATGCCCGCTTGTAAAACCTGCGCCCAAAAGTAGTTTTGTTTGAACACCAGGGCTCGTAGCAATGACCCCAATGCCGTGTGCTTTGAGTTGAAGTGTCAGAGGAGGATCTGGATTCAGTGCAAGATTAATGACCTGGTGAATTCAGTCAGAGATGGTGTTCTTCGTGATCCTTCTAGTGACCTTTACCGTGCTGATGAAGTTTTGACACTTGGGGCGAGCACTCGTAGTTTCCTTGAGAAAGGGCCTCCAGTTTCTCTTTGGCATAGTAACCGTTGATCTGGATCATTGGCGACGTTGCGAAGGACTCCCAGAGTGAAGGGTTCTGATTCTGGGATCTGAGCTGCCAGAAACTAGGTCAAGCATTATTTGGTCTATCGTTGTGAATACGAGACGTCAAGGATGTTCCATGGGGTTCGCCGACTCTCTTGGCAGAAGCCAACATGAGCGGGAGACCTGTCATCAAGGTCAGGAGACCTCTGCTGCTTGTAGTCTTTGAACAAGGTCTTCTTTCCTACTAAGGGTCCCTCGGCTCGAAACTCCGTATGCTGAATTGGAGGAAGGTTAAGTCCTTCCGGTCTGAAAGCGAGGCTCGAGGACTAGCGATGGCCTTTCCTTGCCGAGACAGAGAAGCTTTCCTCCAGAAGGTAACCGAGAAAGAACACTAATGCTGGCATACTGGTATCGATGGGAAGGATACCCCTTCCATGGTACCAACTTACAGTCCTCTTAGCCTGGACTGGCCAAAGCCAAAGATCTATCCAGGTATCCAGACATTCTTTTTGCAACCTGTTGCAGGAGAGACTCCCTGAGAGAGGAGTTGGATAGTTTCCAGGTATGAAGCCGCAGCGAAGATGCTGTTTTGCGAAAGATGTTCATGTAGCTGTTTAGATTCGCTGAGGGGGTTCTCTCGGGATCTCCGTCGGGAGTTGCAGACGAGTCGACTAGAAATGAAGAGTCTGCTGAACAAGACGAATCTTGCTGACGGGACGAGTCTGCTGGGCAAGACTAGTCTGATGGCCTGTTAACGAAGATCAAGGGCGGGGAATGGATGAAGTCAACGATCGGCGATTTAGCAAGCTGACGACTGGCGATCGGCAAAACTGGAGATCGATGATCTGTGAAAGACGAGTTGGCGATTTTTGAGCTGATGATTGGTGATCGGCGATCGGAGAGCTGGAAATTGACGACTGGCAATGGGCGACGTTATCCCAGTCTTCGATGGCAGGACAGGAAACGATTGGCAAGCTGATGATTGGCGACTGGCAAGCTAGCAATCGGCGACGTTATCCCAGTCGTCGATGGCAGGACAGGAAAACCGGAGATTCAATGGGTGGCGGAGAGCCATGAACAGCAGTTCGATGGCAGAGGTCGGAGAGGTGGAGGGCGAAAGGTAAGCTCCTTGACGATCCTGTGAAGGGGATCGTTCAGCAGATGTCAACGACAAGCCAAACAGATGTCTTTTTACCAAAGGCGAAAGAGCGTGTCTTAGACAATGAAGAGGACTAAAAACTCAGCGAGCTTGCCGATGGCGATGACAATCCTCCGCAGGGAAGACTGCTCAACAGCAAGATCTCTAGAAGGTCTCCGAAGAGTTGTCTCTCGCAAACGGGAGAGGTGATCATCCGCAAGAGAGACTTGCCTTGGACTTTGCTCCGCCCTCGACAGAAGAGTCGGCTCAGCATGGGGGGGAAGTGTAGTCTTTGGCGAAGAAACTGCAACAGCCGATGAGATATAGCTGTTGGCAATTCTCCCCGCAAGTAGGAAGGTTTCAAGACAGGGATGATGAAGGGAAGTTTTCCCCTCGGAAGGAACAGTAAAACACCTGAGAAGGATAACTCTCCCTCGGAAGGGAAAGTAGTCCAACCCCTGGGAGCAGACCTCTGAGCAGTGCTCTTTGCTTCCCTTCAATAAGCCTTGCTCAAGTTGAAGGTCTACATCGAGCACTACCTAAGAAAATGTAGCCGGAGCGTGCTGTTCAGGAGCTGCCACAGGCACAGGAGAACAGGAAAGTGACGGCTCAGTGACAGCAGGTTCCATAGGAATAAACAGCAAGGCTCTTCTAAAGTTGGCTATCTTAGCCGAACGAAGAAGTACAGCATCGCTAACTGAAGAAAAATAAAAACAAATTATGCAAGAAAAAACTCCCTAGGGAGAAGCACCTAATCCGCGGATGGGAAAGGTGTCCCCTGAGAGAACAGACAAGATAAGGACTGTGCACTCACTTCCCAGGACAAATCAATGGAAAGAGAGCGGCAGCGTAAAAACTGTAACAAAACAAGAATTACAATAAATTAATTCTGCTCACAAAACAAACTACTCAGGAGAACCACTCAACACTCCCGCGGGAAGGGGGTTCCCCGATGGGGAGCGGACTATCTGAGGTTATGCGCACCCTCCGCCGGCAAAAAAGCTGAAAAGTTAAATTACAATTACCATATTTGACGGCCCATAGGAGGCCCTTTTTTCCCCAAAATTTTGCTAAGAAAATTGCCCTGTGTCTTATAGATCGTAGGTAAAGTTTGAGACCTACTGAAGGCTTGGGCTAATATAACCCAGCTTATGCTAGGTACTTTCACCTGCACTAAACTCCATGCATACTTATTTTATTTTTATTGCTGGTATTATTGTATTATTACAGGTGCTTTAAAAATGAATTCATTAAAATAAAAGCAATTTAAACTGAAATGCTGTGACTTTTGTTTATAAACATCAGCTGACAAAATGTGAACATCAAAGTTATGGTTGCATTCTAAGCAATCTTTTAACTTCCTCTTTCCTTAACCCTTTTACCCCCAGGCTATTTGGAACTTTCCAACCCTTTACCCCTAGGGGTTATTTTTTTTCAAGCACATTTTGCAATATAATTCATATAAATTGCTCTAACAGCCTTAATTTTTGTCATAGAGAGGTCAGGTTGGTCTCATTTTCTTGGAAAATGCCTGAAGTTTCTGAAAAAATGATCAAAAATATGCAAAAAATATATAGATAACAGTTTTTTGCAAGGACGTACCGGTACGTCCATGGGGGTAAAGGGATGGGTTTTGTGAAACGTACCAGTACGTCCTTAGGGGGTAAAAGGGTTAACCTTCAATAATATAAATGGTATCGTTAACAACGGTAGTAATCAATTTTAGTTTAGCATATCTATTTTTCATTAAAAATCCACCATGAATCAGATTATCCTCATTCTTTCTCCAATCATACTGTCATTATTGTACTTAGTAATTGTTGACTAAACACAAACAAAATTGCTTTTCTGTTATGTGATGTGTAGAAATTTTTAGGGATATGGCAAGTAAAATATTTGTAATAACATCTCTACTAAAAGCTCTTAGTATTGTTAATTATCGCTTGAATGTGTAAATGCTTCTGTTTGTTCATTATGATCGGCGATGAAACGTAAACAAAACAATATTTTCTGTTCTAGGCAGCGTTTATTAGGAAAAACCTGATATAGAATCGCTCTTATTTCCATTATTTTGAATTACTAAGGAAAAAGTAAATATGTAAAACAAAACAAATAACATTATTATTTCAAAACCAATACTTGGTAAGATATCTGTTGCTGCAAGAGCTAACTTAAACGCAGATGTGTAAATGCGTTCGTTTGTTCGCTATGATCAGTGATGAAACGTAAACAAAGCAATGATTTCGGTTTTATGTTGCGTGTTTAGCAAAAGCATGATAAAAATCCAAAATAAATTAGATAAAGACCATTTTATAAGTATACAACAGAAGCTAGCCTATGCACTAATTGTCGTCTCATGCGTAGAAATATATATGTTATGTTTCTGCTTGTGCAATGTACAGCAAGACTATTTTCAACAATATATGCTTAAATAAACTAAAAAACTATTTTCCTGAACCTGACCTGCTGAAATGAGGGTGCGTCTTATATGACCGTGCGTCTTATAGGCTGTCAAATACGGTAGTTATTATTTCACTTAATAAATCAAGAAAACCATTCGGAAGCTCAACTTAACCTGCGAACGGGGAAAGGTGCTTCTCCCCCACAGAGGATCTGCCGGCCACCCACGAAAAGTGAGCGGTGTTGTCAGTGAGTAAGAGAAAGACCGAAGGCAATATAAGAGATGAAAGATCCAGGCCTAAATGGCTGAGGAATATGAAGCGTGAGGTAGGAGATGACGAATAGAAAAGTATTGATTTAAACGCTTAAGATAGAGACGATTAGCGAAATCTAACCGAGGCCCTTTGCGTCAATAGGCGTAGGAGATGATGATGATGATGATAATGATAATGCTTCAACATGATGCTTATAAGATATCCAAGAATCCCATTTTTCATCTTTAATCTTTAAGATTCTTGTTTCTTTTATTAACACATAGCACTTAAATGCTTTAGCACATCATAATCTGTTTTTAATGAAGGATTTAGGAGCAATGGAAGTGTGTTCCTTTTTAGTTCAAAGGTCAACAACAGAATCTACCTTTATTGAATAAACAGAGGTCATCAACCTTACCGTGGGGGGGGGGGCAGCAGATTCAAGAGATGTGGGTTGTTATTCAAAAGATCTATTTATTTGTTTTTTTTTTATTGGTTAACCTCCTTGAAAATGTTAAGAAAGTATCATATATTTAACTGAAAATTTGCTTTCTCGACCATCAGCACAGTGAGCGTATACTTCCCAGATGGTCCATTCATTACCATTCCAGTACTATATTATTATTATTATTACTTGCTAAACTACAATCCTAGTTGGAAAAGCAGGATGCTATAAGCCCGAGGGCTCCAACAGAGAAAATAGCCCAGTGAGGAAGGGAATCAAGAAAAAATAAAATATTTTAAGAATAGTAACAACATTGAAATATGTTATTTTTATTAATAAAATAAATTTTTGAATATACTTACCTGGTGATCATATAAGCTGTCAGCTCTGCTGCCCGACAGAAAAACCTAAGGACAAAATACGCCAGCGATCGCTATACAGGTGGGGGTGTACATCAACTGCGCCATCTGTCGAGCAGGTACTCAAGTACTCCATGTCAACACAGAACCAATTTTCTCCTCGGCCCACTGGGTCTCTATTGGGGAGGAAGGGAGGGTCCTTTAATATATGATCACCGGGTAAGTATATTCAAAAATTTATTTTATTAATAAAAATAACATTTTTCAATATTAAACTTAGCCGGTGATCATATAAGCTGATTCACACCCAGGGGGGTGGGTAGAGACCAGCATTACATGTTGACATTATTATGAGCTAAGTATTTTGTATTTCATTTTAGCAGTTATTCAAAATAACAAACATAAAATAAATAAGTACCTGGTAAGGAAGTCGACTTGAACAATTACTCTGCCTTTTTAAGTACGTCTTCCTTACTGAGCCTCGCGATCCTCATAGGATGCTGAGCGACTCCTAGGAGCTGAAGTATGAAGGGTTGCAACCCATACTAAAGGACCTCATCAAAACCTCTAATCTAGGTGCTTCTCAAGAAATGACTTTGACCACCCGCCAAGTCAAGTAGGATGCGAAAGGCTTCTTAGCCTTCCGGACAACCCAAAAACAATAATAAAACATTTCAAGAGAAAGATTAAAAAGGTTATGGAATTAGGGAATTGTAGTGGTTGAGCCCTCACCCACTACTGCACTCGTTGCTACGAATGGTCCCAGAGTGTAGCAGTTCTCGTAAAGAGACTGGACATTCTTAAGATAAAAAGACGCGAACACTGATTTGCTTTTCCAATAGGTTGCGTCGATTATACTTTGCAGAGATCTATTTTGTTTAAAGGCCACGGAAGTTGCGACAGCTCTAACTTCGTGTGTCCTTACCTTCAGCAAAGCTTGGTCTTCCTCATTCAGATGGGAATGAGCTTCTCGTATTAACAGTCTGATAAAATAGGATAAAGCATTCTTTGACATAGGCAAAGATGGATTCTTAACTGAACACCATAAAGCTTCAGACGGGCCTCGTAAAGGTTTTAAATAGAACTTAAGAGCTCTTACAGGACATAAGACTCTTTCTAGTTCATTTCCAACCATACGATAAGTTTGGAATATCGAACGATATTGGTCAAGGCCGAGAAGGCAGCTCGTGTTTGGCTAGAAAACCAAGTTGTAGAACATGTAGCCGTTTCGGATGAGAATCCGATGTTCTTGCTGAAGGCATGAATCTCACTGACTTTTAGCTGTGGCTAAGCATATCAGGAAAAGAGTCTTTAAGGTGAGATCTTTCAGGGAGGCTGATTGTAGCGGTTCGAACCTGTCTGACATAAGGAATCTTAGTACCACGTCTAAATTCCAACCAGGTGTAACCAAACGACGCTCCTTCGTGGTCTCAAAAGACTTAAGGAGGTCCTGTAGATCTTTATTGTTGGAAAGATCTAAGCCTCTGTGACGGAAGACTGATGCCAACATGCTTCTGTAACCCTTGATAGTGGGAGCTGAAAGAGATCGTTCTTTCCTCAGATATAAGAGAAAGTCAGCTATTCGAGTTACAGAGGTACTGGTCGAGGATACGGATACTGACTTGCACCAGTTTCGGAAGATTTCCCACTTCGATTGGTAGACTCTAAGGGTGGATGTTCTCCTTGCTCTAGCAATCGCTCTGGCTGCCTCCTTCGAAAAGCCTCTAGCTCTCGAGAGTCTTTCGATAGTCTGAAGGCAGTCAGACGAAGAGCGTGGAGGCCTTGGTGTACCTTCTTTACGCGTGGCTGACGTAGAAGGTCCACCCTTAGGGGAAGTGTTCTGGGAACGTCTACTAGCCATCGAAGTACCTCGGTGAGCCATTCTCCCGCGGGCCAGAGGGAAGCAACTAGCGTCAACCTTGTCCCTTCGTGAGAGGCGAACTTCTGCAGTACCTTGTTGACAATCTTGAACGGAGGGAATGCATATAGATCTAGATGTGACCAATCTAGTAGAAAGGCATCTATATGAACTGCTGCTGGGTCCGGGATTGGTGAGCAAAATATTGGGAGCCTCTTGGTCATCGAGGTTGCGAAGAGATCTATGGTTGGCTGGCCCCAGGTGGCCCAAAGTCTCTTGCATACATCCTTGTGGAGGGTCCATTCTGTTGGAATTATTTGTCCCTTCCGACTGAGACAATCTGCCATGACATTCAAGTTGCCTTGGATGAACCTCATAACTAGTGAAATGTCTAGACCTTTTGACCAGGTGAGGAGGTCCCTTGCGATCTCGTACAATGTCAGAGAGTAGGTCCCTCCTTGCTTGGAGATGTACGCCAAAGCCGTGGTGTTGTCCGAGTTCACCTCCACCACTTTGCCTTGAAGGAGAGACCTGAAGCTTTTCCAGGTCAGACGTACTGCCAGTAGCTCCTTGCAGTTGAAATGCATTGTCCTTTGATTCGAGTTCCATAATCCCGAGCATTCCCTACCGTCTAATGTCGCACCCCAGCCTACGTCCGATGCGTCCGAGAAGAGAACGTGGTTGGGAGTCTGAACAGTCAGGGGAAGACCCTCTCTAAGGTTGATATAGTCCTTTCACCAAGTCAGACAAGACTTTATCTTTCCGGAAACCGGGATCGAGACCGCTTCTAGCGTCTTGTCCTTTTTCCAGTGAAAAGCTAGATGGTATAGAAGAGGACGGAGGTGTAGTCTTCCTAGTGACACAAATTGATCCACGGATGACAGTGTCCCTACCAGACTCATCCATAGCCTGACTGGGCAGCGTTCCTTCTTCAGCATCTTCTGGATGGATAGCAGGGCTGAGGGTTGATCGTCTTGTTCAGCAACGTCCTCATCAGAGGGTTCCTCATCCGAATCTGATGAGGAAACGGCAACGGAGTGGGCAACGTCTGACTCGCTGAATCCGGTCGCACTGGTGGATGCGTGACGGAGCCGGACGCAATATCATGGCACTGCTGCACAGTCTGTGAACTGTCAACAACCATGGGTGCGCGAGGAAGTACAGCGTCAACCCGAACTGTCTAGACTTTCTGGGTTGTGCAGTCAACACCCTACCGGGTTGCTGAGGTTGACGCACTGCGTCACAACAAGTCACCTCTGCTGGTTGTTGAACGTCTTCCTAGTGACACACTGAACGTCAACAACCACCTCCGAGCGTCGCTTAACGTCAACGTGCGACTGGCAACCCACACTGGGTCGCATCGGTGGAGGAACCACCTCAACTGGCAGACGCGAGTAGGATACCTCAGCGTCAACAGGGCGCACAACCAACCGGTTGGAAGGTTGTTGGCCAGAAGGTTCTTCTCCGCATTTAAGTCCTCTATCAAGGACACAAGCTTGGACTGCATGTCTTGCAGCAAAGCCCATTAGGGTCTACGGGAGCAGGTGTGGCAACAGACGGGGTTAGCGACTGAGGCGGAACCATTTACCATCCCTGGAAGCCTTGTTATGTGTGACATAATAGAACAGCAAAACTTCAAAGGCTCGACAAAAGTTGAGAAGTTGACCTGTAAACAACTTGGAGCGTCTCCTGGCTAGGCGCCAGGGCGAGTCTACCAGAATTGAGAAGTCTATCTGGGCAGAGGCATGAACTCCCAAGCCGAGAACTTCTCTCGTGTCCTATCAGACTCTCGCTCTATAAGCCAGTTTAAAAGAAGGGAAATCAAAGGCTGTATCCCTAAAACTCCTCCTGGTGCAAAAACCAGTCGCCTAGCCAACGTAACGCTCTCTAGGAGAGCGAGAGAGCACTAGCTTAACAACAACGGCTTCGAAGTAGCTAGGCCTAGTGTAAGCTCTGACGTTTAGGCGAACGAGGAGCAGCAGTTACAAGATCCGGACGAAGATCCTTAAAAAATTATCATGATTTAATTAAAGTCCATAGGAGGCTAAGCAGCTTAAGGCTCCTCTCCAAATGACAGAGTCCTCAAAGGAATATCAGTAGGAGGGAGAACAGCACTTTCTCATCTACAGGAACCTTGTCCGATAAAAGCTAGGTTATCTCAGTGAGTCTCTCACTGGTGCATTAGTAGCAGACCAGAAGGCAACGTCATGTAACTGCTTGACAGTCTGTGAACTGTCAACAACTGAACTGTCAACCACAACAGGTGCGTGAGGACATACAGCACTGGTGCATTAGTAGCAGACCAGTAGGCAACGTCATGTAACTGCTTGACAGTCTGTGAACTGTCAACAACTGAACTGTCAACCACAACAGGTGCGTGAGGACATACAGTGTTCACTCGAGACTGCTTTGACTGTCTATACTGAGCAGTCAAAACAACTCTAGAATGCGGAGGTTGACGCACAGCGTCAAAACAAAGCAACTTAACTCCACCCTCCTGTTGTTGTGGTAACTCGCGAACGTCAACGGAGGGTTCCGTGCGTCTGTGAACGTCAACGTGCGGCTGGCAGGGTACACTGCGCATGGGTGGTGGAACTCTCACAGCCGGAGTGCGGGAGAAGGTAGCCTCAGCGTCAACTGAACGCACAACCGTGGTTGGTTGTAGGCTAACGGGTGCAGCGTCAACCTTCTCCGCACGATACTCCTGCATTAAAGATGTTAACTGTGACTGCATGGTCTGCAGCAAAGACCACTTAGGGTCTACAGTAGCAGGTGCGGGAACAGACGGTGTTACTGCCTGTTGCGGTACCGCTTTGCCTCTCTTAGGAGGTGAGCAGTCGTCGGAAGACTGCAGCGAGTCCGAACTGACCCAGTGGCTACAACTGGGCCGTTGGACTCGCGCGGAAGGGACCGACTTGCGCTTAATAAGCTGCGAGACCTTGGTCCATGGTTTCTTACGAGAAACCTCTTCCGCAGACGAGAAGTAAATGGGCTCTCTCGTCTTTGTGTGGGTGGGGCGATCTTGGGTAGATACGCCCGAAACCACGGAGGGAAACGTCTGTTCGTTGATCAAGGCCTGACGAACCCATAAGTCGTTCGACATTACTTCTCCCCTGGGCTTGGGAGCTTGCAAGAGGTCCCGGACTAGGTGAACGACAGGCACGAACAGACGAACCCTCGGACGCAACACTGTAACACTTTGCGCATATCACTTTATCACTTCGATTTTCTGTTTTGCACTTATTTCACTGAAATCGAAACTTTTACTGATTTCTACCTGAAACACGCAATTCTACCCTTCATTAAAAGGTAGTAATTGCGAAAACAGTCGTATAATGCAGCTCATTAATACTAGCAAAAACAGAAAACATATATAAAGATAAAGAATTCAGTGGCTGGGAAAGAGACTAAACACTAGTTCAAATAAACTACGTTTACAAACTCTCACCGCACATAGCCTGGGGACAAGAATAAAACCCTAGAAACGTTTTACCTTCTTCCCCGTACAGCGACTAGGGAGGAGAGTAACACGAGAACAACGTTACCCGCTTGAACGGAACGTTTTTTCTCCTCTCTCTCCCTCCGTCTCTATCTCTCTCTCTCTTTCTCTCTTGATTTCGCACCTGAGAGAAGAGCCCAATTATATATCGTCAAAAAAAAACATGTTATTTGGCTAAAGGAAAAAAACTGAAAGGTTTTCCAAATAAAAAGTTCCTTTAATTTAGAATTTAAACCATTTAAGTAAAGAAAGAATGAACGAAACGTCAGAATCGATTTACTCTTACTGCAAAGTGAAACCGTGATACACTCTCTCTCTATCGTAACGATAGAGCGCATGTTGAACGTCCTGAACGTCAACAACTGCGTAGTCTAAAAAAACTAAACGTTAGTTCATCTTTGAAAACAGTACGAAGACTATCAAAGAAATTCTTTCATAAAACATTAAATTTAAAAAGTTTTAAATTCCTTAAAGGCTAAATACGATATAACGGGCTCAACGTTGATTAACTTCGGTTCCAAGTTAGGACCGCCTACTATCAGGAAAGGTCGCATATAAACAAAACATAAAAAATTTATTTTTATATGTTTATAATAAATGGAAAGTTAATCGAAGAGGCCTAATAAAGGCGGAGAGATATAAAATACATAGATCTATAACGTGTTAAGCAAAATTACTAAAAACCTAAACACACTTCCGTCTAAGGGAAGGGTCGGCCATTTAAAAGTGAAAGAGAGTCCATACTCTCTTTGTCACCATAATTAAATCTATCCAAAACGAGTTCAAGTTTTGAGATGAAGATAAAACCCCTGCATAGCGAAAGCTCAAAACTAGAATAGTGTACTTCACCAAATAGTTGTGAAAACAAATCCAGTTAGTAACAGCGTATTTAGTAGGTCTTGCCAGTGGCACGACAGAGAGAAAATTGGTTCTGTGTTGACATGGAGTACTTGAGTACCTGCTCGACAGATGGCGCAGTTGATGTACACCCCCATCTGTATAGCGATCGCTGGCGTATTTTGTCCTTAGGTTTTTCTGTCGGGCAGCAGAGCTGACAGCTTATATGATCACCGGCTAAGTTTAATATTGAAAAAAATATTTCCTGTATAAACTATAAAAACTTCAGCAAAACAAGAGGAAGAGAAATTAGATAGAATAGTGTGCCCGAGTGTCCCCTCAAGCAAGAGAACTCTAACCAAAGACAGTGGAAGACCATGGTACAGAGGCTATGGCACTACCCAATACTAGAGAACAAAGGTTTGATTTTGGAGTGTCCTTCTCCTAGAAGAGCTGCTTACCATAGCTAAAGAGCCTCTTCTACCCCCTACCAAAAGGAAAATAGCCACTGAAAAATTACAATGTATTAGTTAACCACTTGGGTGAAGAAAGATTGTTTGGCAATCTCAGTGTTGTCAGGTATATGAGGACAGAGGAGAATCTGTAAAGAATATGCCAGACTATTTGGTGTATGTGTAAGCAAAGGGAAAGTGAACCGTAACTAGAGAGAAGGATTCAATGCAGTACTGTCTGGCCAGTCAAAGGACTCCATAACTCTCTAACGATAGTATCTCAACGGTTGGCTGGTGCCCTGGCCAACCTACTACCTTTGCACCAAACCAGATATAGAGGCACAGGTGTAAGTCAAACTGGCCTGTTTGAACCGAGACCAAGAATACATGGAATCATCCTCCCCATATCAGTAATGATGGGCTTTCGTCCAAAAGCCAAGAGTTCTACCTGAAGGATTGGATCCCCCTGGATTTCGATGACTCAACCCTAGAGAATAGTTCTACCAAAAAATGTCCAAAGCATCTTCAGGATGGTTGAGGTCATTCAATACTCTCACATATATAGTAGCTTTGAATGTAAATACTTCAAACATGATCCCTTCTCCCATTCATCTAGGCAGGCAGTAATATCAAAGGTATAAATATTCACCAAATAAATAAATAAAGAAAGAAATTATAATAAAAATGTATACAGGTATGTGGATAATGGAAATATTACCCATAGACTTAGGATGCCAAAAAAAAAAAAGTTTATAAAATAAGGAGGTCGAAGTCTTATTGAGAAGCAAATATACAGTAGAATAGTGAGAGTAATTTTCAGTTGAACAAAGGGGAGAAGTGTCCCTAAGTTCGAGAGCCCACTTACCCATCACAAGGCTTTAACAAGAAAATGTGATTCTATGTTCAAATCTACAGTAGTTACTCCATCATCGCATTCTCTCGCTAAGACGGAAAGCAATGCTAGAAGAAAATACACAAAGCAGTGCTTCATTTTAATACATGAATATAGGTAATGGGACAATAAGATTTGAAGCAATAAAACATAAATTATAGTATCTGAAAACAGAGGCAATACAATATTAAGGTAGTCCCATGGTTCATGAAGAAATCTTTCAGTGATTACTTACTATGAATGAATGAAGGATAGGCTAACTACCCAACTCCGTTTTGTACATTACATTCCAATTGTAATACTCCTTCAAAAAACTACATTACAACCTATTAATGCATAAAGTATTCTGTGCAATACAATTTTACATATCAATCAATGTCAATGGCATTACAAAATAACCACCGGCAAAATAAGTCCCACCCTTCTGTAAAAATAAAGCATATGCTTACCAGCACTATTTACCAATATGTCAAGGTGACCAAAATGTGACACAGTTGAAGATATAACACGCTCACAATCAGCATCTTTACCAAGATCAGCTTGTATACTTTTAACCTGTTAAAAAAAAAATATAAAATTTTGTGGTGAAGAAAGTTTAATAAAATGTTATTTTTATTAATAAAATAAATTTTTGAATATACTTACCCGGTGATCATATAGCTGCAACTCTGTTGCTCGACAGAAAAACCTACGGTCAAAATACGCCAGCGATCGCTATGCAGGTGGGGGTGTACATCAACAGCGCCATCTGTCGAGCAGGTACTTAGTACTCCAAGTAAACAAAGAACCAATTTTCTCCTCGGTCCACTGGGTCTCTATTGGGGAGGAAGGGAGGGTCCTTTAATATATGATCACCGGGTAAGTATATTCAAAAATTTATTTTATTAATAAAAATAACATTTTTCAATATTAAACTTAGCCGGTGATCATATAGCTGATTCACACCCAGGGGGGTGGGTAGAGACCAGCATTACATGTTTACATTATTATGAGCTAAGTATTTTGTATTTCATTTTAGCAGTTATTCAAAATAACAAACATAAAATAAATAAGTACCTGGTAAGGAAGTCGACTTGAACAATTACTCTGCCTTTTTAAGTACGTCTTCCTTACGGAGCCTCGCGATCCTCTTAGGATGCTGAGCGACCCCTAGGATCTGAAGTATCAAGGGTTGCAACCCATACAACAGGACCTCATCAAAACCTCTAATCTAGGCGCTTCTCAAGAAATGACTTTGACCACCCGCCAAATCAAGTAGGATGCGAAAGGCTTCTTAGCCTTCCGGACAACCCAAAAACAATAATAAAACATTTCAAGAGAAAGATTAAAAAGGTTATGGAATTAGGGAATTGTAGTGGTTGAGCCCTCACCCACTACTGCACTCGTTGCTACGAATGGTCCCAGAGTGTAGCAGTTCTCGTAAAGAGACTGGACATTCTTAAGATAAAAAGACGCGAACACTGATTTGCTTTTCCAATAGGTTGCGTCGATTATACTTTGCAGAGATCTATTTTGTTTAAAGGCCACGGAAGTTGCGACAGCTCTAACTTCGTGTGTCCTTACCTTCAGCAAAGCTTGGTCTTCCTCATTCAGATGGGAATGAGCTTCTCGTATTAACAGTCTGATAAAATAGGATAAAGCATTCTTTGACATAGGCAAAGATGGATTCTTAACTGAACACCATAAAGCTTCAGACGGGCCTCGTAAAGGTTTTTAAATAGAACTTAAGAGCTCTTACAGGACATAAGACTCTTTCTAGTTCATTTCCAACCATACGATAAGTTTGGAATATCGAACGATATTGGTCAAGGCCGAGAAGGCAGCTCGTGTTTGGCTAGAAAACCAAGTTGTAGAACATGTAGCCGTTTCGGATGAGAATCCGATGTTCTTGCTGAAGGCATGAATCTCACTGACTCTTTTAGCTGTGGCTAAGCATATCAGGAAAAGAGTCTTAAAGGTGAGATCTTTCAGGGAGGCTGATTGTAGCGGTTCGAACCTGTCTGACATAAGGAATCTTAGTACCACGTCTAAATTCCAACCAGGTGTAACCAAACGACGCTCCTTCGTGGTCTCAAAAGACTTAAGGAGGTCCTGTAGATCTTTATTGTTGGAAAGATCTAAGCCTCTGTGACGGAAGACTGATGCCAACATGCTTCTGTAACCCTTGAAAGTGGGAGCTGAAAGAGATCGTTCTTTCCTCAGATATAAGAGAAAGTCAGCTATTTGAGTTACAGAGGTACTGGTCGAGGATACGGATACTGACTTGCACCAGTTTCGGAAGATTTCCCACTTCGATTGGTAGACTCTAAGGGTGGATGTTCTCCTTGCTCTAGCAATCGCTCTGGTTGCCTCCTTTGAAAAGCCTCTAGCTCTCGAGAGTCTTTCGATAGTCTGAAGGCAGTCAGACGAAGAGCGTGGAGGCCTTGGTGTACCTTCTTTACGCGTGGCTGACGTAGAAGGTCCACCCTTAGGGGAAGTGTTCTGGGAACGTCTACTAGCCATCGAAGTACCTCGGTGAGCCATTCTCTCGCGGGCCAGAGGGAAGCAACTAGCGTCAACCTTGTCCCTTCGTGAGAGGCGAACTTCTGCAGTACCTTGTTGACAATCTTGAACGGAGGGAATGCATATAGATCTAGATGTGACCAATCTAGTAGAAAGGCATCTATATGAACTGCTGCTGGGTCCGGGATTGGTGAGCAAAATATTGGGAGCCTCTTGGTCATCGAGGTTGCGAAGAGATCTATGGTTGGCTGGCCCCAGGTGGCCCAAAGTCTCTTGCATACATCCTTGTGGAGGGTCCATTCTGTTGGAATTATTTGTCCCTTCCGACTGAGACAATCTGCCATGACATTCAAGTTGCCTTGGATGAACCTCGTTACTAGTGAAATGTCTAGACCTTTTGACCAGGTGAGGAGGTCCCTTGCGATCTCGTACAATGTCAGAGAGTAGGTCCCTCCTTGCTTGGAGATGTACGCCAAAGCCGTGGTGTTGTCCGAGTTCACCTCCACCACTTTGCCTTGAAGGAGAGACCTGAAGCTTTCCAGGTCAGACGTACTGCCAGTAGCTCCTTGCAGTTGAAATGCATTGTCCTTTGACTCGAGTTCCATAATCCCGAGCATTCCCTACCGTCTAATGTCGCACCCCAGCCTACGTCTGATGCGTCCGAGAAGAGAACGTGGTTGGGAGTCTGAACAGTCAGGGGAAGACCCTCTCTAAGGTTGATATAGTCCTTTCACCAAGTCAGACAAGACTTTATCTTTCCGGAAACCGGGATCGAGACCGCTTCTAGCGTCTTGTCCTTTTTCCAGTGAAAAGCTAGATGGTATAGAAGAGGACGGAGGTGTAGTCTTCCTAGTGACACAAATTGATCCACGGATGACAGTGTCCCTACCAGACTCATCCACAGCCTGACTGGGCAGCGTTCCTTCTTCAGCATCTTTTGGATGGATAGCAGGGCTGGGGGTTGATCGTCTTGTTCAGCAACGTCCTCATCAGAGGGTTCCTCATCCGAAACTGATGAGGAAACGGCAACGGAGTGGGCAACGTCTGACTCGCTGAATCCGGTCGCACTGGTGGATGCGTGACGGAGCCGGACGCAATATCATGGCACTGCTGCACAGTCTGTGAACTGTCAACAACCATGGGTGCGCGAGGAAGTACAGCGTCAACCCGAAACTGTCTAGACTGTCTGGGTTGTGCAGTCAACACCCTACCGGGTTGCTGAGGTTGACGCACTGCGTCACAACAAGTCACCTCTGCTGGTTGTTGAACGTCTTCCTAGTGACACACTGAACGTCAACAACCACCTCCGAGCGTCGCTTAACGTCAACGTGCGACTGGCAACCCACACTGGGTCGCATCGGTGGAGGAACCACCTCAACTGGCAGACGCGAGTAGGATACCTCAGCGTCAACAGGGCGCACAACCAACCGGTTGGAAGGTTGTTGGCCAGAAGGTTCTTCTCTGCATTTAAGTCCTCTCTCAAGGACACAAGCTTGGACTGCATGTCTTGCAGCAAAGCCCATTTAGGGTCTACGGGAGCAGGTGTGGCAACAGATAGAGCGCATGTTGAATGTCCTGAACGTCAACAACTGCGTAGTCTAAAAAACTAAACGTTAGTTTATCTTTGAAAACAGTACGAAGACTATCAAAGAAATTCTTTCATAAAACATTAAATTTAAAAAATTTTAAATTCTTTAAAGGCTAAATACGATATAACGGGCTCAACGTTGATTAACTTCGGTTCCAAGTTAGGACCGCCTACTATCAGGAAAGGTCGCATATAAACAAAACATAAAAAATTATTTTTTATATGTTTATAATAAATGGAAAGTTAATCGAAGAGGCCTAATAAAGGCGGAGAGATATAAAATATATAGATCTATAACGTGTTAAGCAAAATTACTAAAAACCTAAACACACTTCCGTCTAAGGGAAGGGTCGGCCATTTAAAAGTGAAAGAGAGTCCATACTCTCTTTGTCACCATAATTAAATCTATCCAAAACGAGTTCAAGTTTTGAGATGAAGATAAAACCCCTGCATAGCGAAAGCTCAAAACTAGAATAGTGTACTTCACCAAATAGTTGTGAAAACAAATCCAGTTAGTAACAGCGTATTAGTAGGTCTTGCCAGTAGCCCGACAGAGAGAAAATTGGTTCTTTGTTTACTTGGAGTACTAAGTACCTGCTCGACAGATGGCGCTGTTGATGTACACCCCCACCTGCATAGCGATCGCTGGCGTATTTTGACCGTAGGTTTTTCTGTCGAGCAACAGAGTTGCAGCTATATGATCACCGGCTAAGTTTAATATTGAAAAATATATTATGATTATTAGGGCCTAATCAACAAACTACACATGGTGGTAGGGTTAAAATATAAGTAACATACAACAGAAAAAAATACTAAATAAAACTACAAAAGAAAAAATTTAAAAAATTGTTTGCCACCAGTGCTAACAAGTGCAAGCCAATGTGCTGTTTGATAGTTAATGTAGTATGATCTGACTATCCATAAATCTTAATTTGCATTATGGTTTCAAGTCATTTTGACCAATGCAAAAAATGCAGCGTTTAAATCAATCATTTACAGAAGAAAAAGAATGGATAAGTACATAAAAATGAAAGATTATAATATATTATAATGAACTAACAAAGTAAGATCACAGTTAATGTGCAACTACATTTTTAAACTAAACTACCAAATAGAAAAAAAATTAGTTACTGTATAAAAACATATTGTAATAAAATAATAAAACATAATGAAAATGATGGTAGTACAAAAAAAGATAAATTATGAAATAAAAGATTTCTATCTATATTTTGAACAATGAAAATGGACTTTTAATGATAAAACTTACTTTTTTTTTCTACCCACATCTAATGTTCATCTGGCTTCCTCCTCGAACCTCACTCATGTCGATGTATATCATGAAAACTTAAATTCCCTATTTTCTCTCATTTCAATAGCCTCACCTCACTAGTATACCACTGCCAAATGTATGACATTGTACGCCTAGTAGCATCTAATGGGTAGGCCTTCAGTATATAAAATCAAATTGAATTCAACAACCTCTTGAGATCAATATTATTATTATTATCATTACTTGCTAAGCTACAACCATAGTTGGAAAAGCAAGATGCTATAAGCCATGAGCTCCAACAGGGAAAATAGCCCAGTAACAAAAGGAAATAAGGAAACTACAAGAGAAATAATTAAAATAAAAGATTTTAAGAATAGTATCATCAAAATAAATTTTTCATATATTAAGTACAAAAACTAAAAAACAAGAGAGGAGAAACAAGATAGAATAATGTACCCGAGTGTACCCTCAAGCGAGAGAACTCTATCCCAAGACAGTGAAAGACCCTGGTACAGAGGCTCCTGCACTACCCAAGACCAGAGAACAATAGGAAGGCTGGGGGTAATTAGATGACACTCAGGCGAGTATGGAAATAATCCATTTGATCATTAAAATTACATTTATTTGTAGGAAACACACCCAGGGTTCATCTGAGTGATTCCCACACTCTGTAGGAGGAGACAAAAGTGAGTGAAAGAACTTAACCAAAGCAAAAATCTCAACCTAAATAATCACCGCAAACAACCAGACAAGGTTAACTTTAAATTCCTAGTAACTTAAAGATTGCACCAAAAGCTATAATTCTCCTTATCCTTTTGTGATACAACCCTATTCCAGATGGAGAACTAAATACTGTGCAGTAATCAATTGCCTTGAAGGCAAATAAACCAATACAAACTATAAGGCACACTAATCCACATGAATTACAGTACCTAAAATATAAACCCCCAAAATCTATTTACAGCAGAACATTACCGGCAGTTATGTACGACCTAACGCTCAACAATCTTTTATAAGAATTCCAGACTTCCCTTGAAAAGTGCTTGGAAAAATGTTATTTTTATTAATAAAATAAATTTTTGAATATACTTACCCGATAATCATGTAGCTGTCAACTCCGTTGCCCGACAGAATTCTATGGAGGGATACGCCAGCTATCACAATACTAGAAGGGGGTGTACTTACCAGCGCCACCTGTGGCCAGGTACTCAATCATTTGTTGTTGACACCTCCTCAATTATTCCTCGGTCCACTGGTTCTCTCTGGGGAGGAAAGGGAGGGTCGATTAAATCATGATTATCGGGTAAGTATATTCAAAAATTTATTTTATTAATAAAAATAACATTTTTCAATATTAAACTTACCCGATAATCATGTAGCTGATTCACACCCAGGGAGGTGGGTGAAAACCAGTGTACATGATTAAAGGATAGCTAAGTATCCCATATTTCATATAACAGTTATCTCAAATAACAATGAAATAATAAGTACCTGGTAAGGAAGTCGAATAGAACCGTTACTCTGCCTTTTATTTAAAGTTCGTCTTCCTTACTGAGCGCAGCGTTCCTCTTGGAGGCTGAATCAACCCAAAGGTGCCAAAGTACAAGGGGTTGCAACCCTACTAAAGGACCTCTACCAAACCTTTAACCCAGGCGCTTCTCAAGAATGAATAGACCACCCGCCAAATCCAAGGATGCGGAAGGCTTCTTAGCCTACCGTAACAACCATAAAAACAACAATAAAAGTATTCAAGAGAAAGGTTAAAAAGGTTATGGGATTAAGGGAATGTAGTGGCTGAGCCCTCACCTACTACTGCACTCGCTGCTACGAATGGTCCCAGGGTGTAGCAGTTCTCGTAAAGAGACTGGACATCTTTCAGATAAAATGATGCAAACACTGACTTGCTCCTCCAATAGGTTGCATCCATAATGCTCTGCAGAGAACGGTTTTTATTAAAGGCCAACGAAGTAGCTACAGCTCTTACTTCGTGGGTCCTTACCTTCAGCAATGCAAGGTCTTCCTCCTTTAAGTGAGAATGTGCTTCTCTGATCAGAAGCCTTATATAGTACGAAAGCCCATTCTTGGACATGGGTCTCGAGGGTTTCTTGATGGCACACCATAAGGCTTCTGACTGTCCTCGAATAGGTTTAGACCTCTTCAGATAATATTTGAGAGCTCTGACAGGGCAAAGAACTCTCTCTAGTTCGTTACCTACCATGTTGGAGAGGCTAGGTATTTCGAACGATCTAGGCCAAGGACGTGAAGGAAGCTCGTTCTTTGCTAGGAATCCAAGCTGAAAAGAACATGTAGCTGATTCGGTTGTGAAACCAATGTTCTTGCTGAAGGCATGAACCTCACTGACTCTCTTAGCTGTTGCAAGGCAAACGAGAAAAGCAGTCTTGAGGGTAAGATCCTTGAAGGAAGCTGACTGGAGAGGTTCGAACCTAGATGTCATAAGGAACCTTAAGACTACGTCTAGATTCCAGCCTGGAGTGGAAGGACGACGTTCTTTAGACGTCTCAAAAGACTTGAGAATGTCTTGAAGGTCCTTGTTGGAAGACAGGTC
The DNA here is from genome assembly GCF_036898095.1 of Palaemon carinicauda. Taxonomy (NCBI): domain Eukaryota; kingdom Metazoa; phylum Arthropoda; class Malacostraca; order Decapoda; family Palaemonidae; genus Palaemon; species Palaemon carinicauda. The sequence continues at coordinate 37,379,334 of NC_090728.1, forward strand.
CAAACCCCTGTGGCGGAGAACTGAGGCCAACATGCTCCTATACCCTTTAATCGTAGGTGTTGAAAGGGATCTCTCATTCCTAAGATGAAGAAGGAAGTCAGCTATTTGGATCACAGAGGTATTGGTAGAGGATATTGAATTGGCTCTACACCAGCTTCGGAAGACCTCCCACTTAGACTGGTAGACTCTACGAGTGGAAATTCTTCTAGCTCTGGCAATCGCACTGGCTGCCTCCTTCGAAAAGCCTCTAGCTCTAGCGAATCTTTCGACAGTCTGAAGGCAGTCAGTCGAAGAGCGTGGAGGTTTGGGTGCAACCTGTCTACGTGTGGTTGACGTAGAAGGTCCACTCTTAGAGGTAGAGTCCTGGGGAAGTCGACTAGCCATTGAAGTACCTCTGTGTACCATTCTCTTGCAGGCCAAAGGGGAGCAACCAGCGTCAGCCGTGTCCCTTCGTGCGAGACGAATTTCTGCAGAACTTTGTTTATAATCTTGAACGGAGGGAATGCGTACAGGTCGAGATGGGACCAGTTCAGAAGAAAAGCATCCACATGAACCGCTGCAGGGTCTGGAACAGGGGAACAATAAAGCGGAAGTCTCTTGGTGATGGAGGTGGCAAACAGATCTATGGTAGGTTGACCCCACAAGGTCCAAAGTCTGTTGCACACACTCTTGTGGAGGGTCCATTCCGTGGGAATGACCTGATTCCTTCTGCTGAGGCGATCCGCTGAAACATTCATATCGCACTGGATGAACCTCGTGACCAGTGTGAGGTTTAGACCTCTTGACCAAATGAGGAGGTCCCTTGCGATCTCGTAAAGGCTCCTCGAATGGGTCCCTCCTTGCTTGGAGATGTAAGCCAAGGCTGTGGTGTTGTCTGAATTCACCTCCACCACTTTGCCTAGCAGGAGGGACTTGAAGTTCAACAGGGCAAGATGAACTGCTAACAGTTCCTTGCAGTTGATGTGGAGTAATCCTTGTTCCTTGTTCCATACTCCTGAGCATTCCCGTCCGTCCAAGGTCGCACCCCAGCCCGAGTCCGATGCATCCGAGAAGAGATGAAGATGGGGGGTCTGGATGGCCAATGATAGACCCTCCTTGAGAAGGAGATTGTGCTTCCACCACCGGAGCGTGGTCTTCATCTCTTGGTTGATAGGGATAGAGACTGCTTCTAGAGTCGAGCCCTTGTCCCAATGAGCCGCAAGATGGAATTGAAGAGGGCGGAGGTGGAGTCTCCCTAGCTCGACAAACAGGGCCAGTGATGAGAGGGTCCCTGTGAGACTCATCCACTGTCTCACTGAGCAATTGCTCCTCTTCAGCATGCTCATGATGCACTCTAGGGCTTGGTTTATCCTGGGGGCCGATGGAAAAGCCCGAAAATCCCGACTCTGAATCTCCATTCCCAGGTACACAATGGATTGGGAGGGAATGAGTTGAGATTTCTCTATATTGACTAATAGACCTAGGTCTCTGATTAGATCTAAAGTCCAAGAGAGGTTCTCCAGACAACGACGACTCGTGGAGGCTCTCAACAGCCAGTCGTCTAGGTAGAGGGAGGCTCTGATGTTCGATAAGTGCAGGAATTTCGCTACATTCCTCATCAGATGAGTAAAGACCATAGGAGCTGTGCTTAGGCCAAAACACAGGGCTTGGAACTGATAGACAACCTTTCCGAAAACGAATCTCAGGAAAGGTTGGGAGTCTGGATGAATGGGAACGTGAAAGTATGCATCTTTCAAGTCCAACGAGACCATCCAGTCCTCCTGTCTGACCGCTGCTAAGACCGACTTGGTCGTCTCCATTGTGAACGTCTGCTTGGTGACATACTCGTTGAGAGAGCTGACGTCCAGCACCGGTCTCCAACCTCCTGTCTTCTTGGCCACAAGAAAGAGACGGTTGTAGAAGCCCGGGGATTGATGGTCCCGGACTATAACCACTGCCTTCTTCTGCACAAGTAGCGACACCTCCTGTTGCAATGCTAGCCTCTTGTCCTCTTCTTTGTAGTTGGGAGAGAGGTTGATGGGCGATGTGGTCAGAGGCGGTTTGAGGCAGAATGGAATCCTGTAACCGTACCTCAGCCAACTGACAGACTGTGCGTCTGCACCTCTCTTCTCCCAGGCTCGCCAGAAGATCTTGAGTCTGGCTCCTACTGTTGTCTGGAGAATCTGAGAGTCAGTTCTTTCCCTTAGATGTCCTGGGTCCTTTCCTAGACTTGCCCCTGTGAGAGTCTGGACGGGAGCTTCCTCGGCTGGGGGCTCTACCACGAAAGGGCGGTATGAACCTCGTAGCCGGGGTATCAGCCACTGGGGAGCGATAAGTCTTGGGGACAGAGGTGGTAACCTTAGACTTACGAGCCGATGAGGCTACAAGATCGTGCGTGTCCTTCTGTATCAGGGCAGCCGACAAGTCCTTAACTAGCTCCTCGGGAAAGAGGAACTTTGAGAGTGGAGCAAAAAGGAGTTGTGACCGTTGGCACGGTGTAATGCTGGCGGAGAGGAAGGTACACAGTTGTTCCCTTTTCTTCAACACCCCTGATACAAATAACGACGCTAGCTCACCCGATCCATCTCTGATGGCCTTATCCATGCAGGACATAATTAGCATGGCAGAATCTTTGTCCGCAGGAGAGGTTTTCTTGCTGAGGGCTCCCAGGCACCAGTCGAGAAAGTTGAACATTTCGAAAGCTCTGAACAACCCTTTCAGAAGATGATCCAGGTCTGAGAAGGTCCAACAAACCTTCGAGCGTCTCATCGCAGTCCTCCTAGGCGAGTCCACCAGACTTGAGAAGTCAGCCTGGGCAGAGGCAGGTACTCCCAAGCCTGGTGCTTCCCCTGTGGCATACCAAACGCAACCTTTCGAAGCGAGCTTCGTTGGAGGGAACATGAAGGAAGTCTTGCCAAGGTGTTGTTTAGACTGAAGCCACTCCCCTAAGATCCTTAAAGCCCTCTTGGAGGATCTAGCTAGGACAAGCTTAGTATAGTTGGACTTAGCTTGTTGTACGCCCAGCGAAAACTCAGATGGAGGAGAGCGGGGAATAGCAGAGACGAAGTGGTCTGGGTAAATCTCCCTGAGTAGAGCCAAGACCTTTCGAAAATCAATAGACAATGGAGAAAGCTTAGACTCCTCCACGTCTGATGAGGGATCAAGGTGTGCCTCCTCATCATCCGACACTTCATCAGCAGAGGGTAGCGAAGCGATAGGACCAGAATGCTGAACCGCAGAGTCAGAACGGGTAGGAACAATAACAGAGGTTTCCTCATCTTGAGGGAAAACCTGAGGCTCAGACTGCATAGGCTGAACAACAGACGAAGCAGAAGGCAGGCGCATGGGTGAAGGAGGTTGACTCCTAGCAAGAGTTGAACCCAAGGATTGCACAAGCTGAGCGGAGGACGGAGGCGGAGTAGTCCGTTCCTGTTCCTGTGAGATGAGTGGAGCATGAAGAGGTTGAGGCTGCGCAGAACAAGGTAAAGTTCTCGCAAGCTGAGGCTCCTGAGGCGCAAGTCCAGGGTGTAGAGGAGCTTGCCTAGAGGAGGGTTGAGCTCGCTGCAGCGATGGTTGAGCAGACAGACTCACGGAGGGGAGAGGTTGTTGTACCCCAACCGAGAGTTGCACCACTGGTGGAGCAGCAAGGGGAGGAGGAGGAAGAGTGGAATAACTCTCCTGATCCCAAAGCAAGGGTTGCCTTAAAGAAGGCTGAGGCTGAACAACACTGGGAACAGCAAACTCCGAAAGTGGCTCAACATCGTACGCCTGGCAGATGGTGCTGCGACCAGGCGGAGCAGGTGCAGGCTGGGCGAGCACAGGCGGAGCGAGAACAGGTGGAGGGAGTGTAGGCGGAGGAGGAGGTGCAACACTCTCAGCCCGACACTCACGCATCAAGTCCGAAAGCTGAGCTTGCATGGACTGAAGCAGGGTCCACTTGGGGTCGGCAGAAACGATAACAGACTGAGGTAAAGTCACAGTCGGGCTCTGTATAGGCAGAACCTTACTCCTCTTGGGCGGAGTACAGTCGACCGATGACTGAGGCGAGTCGGAGCTGAGCCAATGACTACAACCTGGCTGAGCACTCGCTGACTGAACTCTCCGTTTAAGCGGTCTCGAGACCTGAGACCAACGTTTCTTCCCTGCATGTTGATCAGCGGACGAGAAGACGGGCTCAATCGTCTGCAGGTGGGAGTGACGGTCTAAGGAAGACACGCCCGCAACCACCGAGGATAATTCTGTGCGCCTAACAAGGCCTGTCGAACCCTTAAGCCCTTCGACATTGCTTCTCCCCTGGGCATGGGAGCTTGCAAGAGGTCCCGGACTGGGAGGACGACTGGCTCGCACAAAAAAATCCTCACGCACCACACTGGCACCACTAGCACTTGGCACTGCACAGACACTAGCACTCGTCACAGCACTGGCACTATTTCCACCCACTGCACTCTTGACCTTCAGTTCTTTAACCTCGGCCATCAGAGACTTATGGTCACTTACCACTGATTCTACTTTATCTCCTAAAGCCTGAATAGCACGCAAAACAGTTGACATATCAGGCGGAGGGCACACAGTAGGTTCGGGGGTAGCCACTACAGGGGTAGGAAAAGGTAGGGGATCATGAGGTGAGGAAAACATAGAAGAGTGAGAAGAACTTCTCCTAACTCTACCTCTCTCTAACTTAGATGAATATTTTAAAAGACGGACAAAATCCAATTCCGAAAGTCCGGCGCACTCCTCACATCGATTTTCTAATAGACAGGGCCTGTCCCTACAGTCAGAACAAGCGGTGTGAGGATCTACCGAGGCCTTCGGAATACGCCTATTGCAAGACCTACATCGTCTATGGGAGGGAGCTTGCGAAACGTCAGACATCTTGTTTCAAAGAGTTAGTCAAAGGGTGATCCAAAAACAAGCAAAAATTCATTAACCGTTAACCAGTATTTATATAAAAGCTATCTAGCTAATATAAAAAGGATTCCAGTATGCGACAGCCGTTAATCTAAGAGAATACTTCACCAAATATCCATGAATAAACTCGAAGACCATAAGCGTATCCCAGAACGTCTAGCCGGAAGCACGACAGAGGAATAATTGAGGAGGTGTCAACAACAAATGATTGAGTACCTGGCCACAGGTGGCGCTGGTAAGTACACCCCCTTCTAGTATTGTGATAGCTGGCGTATCCCTCCATAGAATTCTGTCGGGCAACGGAGTTGACAGCTACATGATTATCGGGTAAGTTTAATATTGAAAAAACAGTTTTACAGATTTGGTATACCAATGCGCTGCTAACAATATCATTTCTCAAGAAAAATTCCTACAAAAATTAAGCGATAACATCACTCCTAATATCATGACTCTGTGATTAACATACATACATACATATACCGAAGGCACTTCCCCCAATTTTGGGGGGTAGCCGACAACAACAAGAAACAAAACAAAAAGGGGACCTCTACTCTCTACGTTCCTCCAGCCTAATCAGGCTGTGATTAAACTAGGTAATAAAATAGGCTAGCCTAGGCTACATTGATTCTTCATGAAGCTGAGAGAGAAATGACTTCTGTGCTCAATATGTCTATGAGAGAGAGAGAGAGAGAGAGAGAGAGAGAGAGAGAGAGAGAGAGAGAGAGAGAGAGAGAGAGAGAGAGAGAATGTGTGTGTGTGTGTGTGTGTGTCTGTTGAAAAGTACAGTAATCGAATGCACAGTTTTCAATATTAAACTTACCCGATAATCATGTAGCTGTCAACTCCGTTGCCCGACAGAATTCTATGGAGGGATACGCCAGCTATCACAATACTAGAAGGGGGTGTACTTACCAGCGCCACCTGTGGCCAGGTACTCAATCATTTGTTGTTGACACCTCCTCAATTATTCCTCTGTCGTGCTTCCGGCTAGACGTTCTGGGATACGCTTATGGTCTTCGAGTTTATTCATGGATATTTGGTGAAGTATTCTCTTAGATTAACGGCTGTCGCATACTGGAATCCTTTTTATATTAGCTAGATAGCTTTTATATAAATACTGGTTAACGGTTAATGAATTTTTGCTTGTTTTTGGATCACCCTTTGACTAACTCTTTGAAACAAGATGTCTGACGTTTCGCAAGCTCCCTCCCATAGACGATGTAGGTCTTGCAATAGGCGTATTCCGAAGGCCTCGGTAGATCCTCACACCGCTTGTTCTGACTGTAGGGACAGGCCCTGTCTATTAGAAAATCGATGTGAGGAGTGCGCCGGACTTTCGGAATTGGATTTTGTTCGTCTTTTAAAATATTCATCTAAGTTAGAGAGAGGTAGAGTTAGGAGAAGTTCTTCTCACTCTTCTATGTTTTCCTCACCTCATGATCCCCTACCTTTTCCTACCCCTGTAGTGGCTACCCCCGAACCTACTGTGTGCCCTCCGCCTGATATGTCAACTGTTTTGCGTGCTATTCAGGCTTTAGGAGATAAAGTAGAATCAGTGGTAAGTGACCATAAGTCTCTGATGGCCGAGGTTAAAGAACTGAAGGTCAAGAGTGCAGTGGGTGGAAATAGTGCCAGTGCTGTGACGAGTGCTAGTGTCTGTGCAGTGCCAAGTGCTAGTGGTGCCAGTGTGGTGCGTGAGGATTTTTTTGTGCGAGCCAGTCGTCCTCCCAGTCCGGGACCTCTTGCAAGCTCCCATGCCCAGGGGAGAAGCAATGTCGAAGGGCTTAAGGGTTCGACAGGCCTTGTTAGGCGCACAGAATTATCCTCGGTGGTTGCGGGCGTGTCTTCCTTAGACCGTCACTCCCACCTGCAGACGATTGAGCCCGTCTTCTCGTCCGCTGATCAACATGCAGGGAAGAAACGTTGGTCTCAGGTCTCGAGACCGCTTAAACGGAGAGTTCAGTCAGCGAGTGCTCAGCCAGGTTGTAGTCATTGGCTAAGCTCCGACTCGCCTCAGTCATCGGTCGACTGTACTCCGCCCAAGAGGAGTAAGGTTCTGCCTATACAGAGCCCGACTGTGACTTTACCTCAGTCTGTTATCGTTTCTGCCGACCCCAAGTGGACCCTGCTTCAGTCCATGCAAGCTCAGCTTTCGGACTTGATGCGTGAGTGTCGGGCTGAGAGTGTTGCACCTCCTCCTCCGCCTACACTCCCTCCACCTGTTCTCGCTCCGCCTGGTCGCAGCACCATCTGCCAGGCGTACGATGTTGAGCCACTTTCGGAGTTTGCTGTTCCCAGTGTTGTTCAGCCTCAGCCTTCTTTAAGGCAACCCTTGCTTTGGGATCAGGAGAGTTATTCCACTCTTCCTCCTCCTCCCCTTGCTGCTCCACCAGTGGTGCAACTCTCGGTTGGGGTACAACAACCTCTCCCCTCCGTGAGACTGTCTGCTCAACCATCGCTGCAGCGAGCTCAACCCTCCTCTAGGCAAGCTCCTCTACACCCTGGACTTGCGCCTCAGGAGCCTCAGCTTGCGAGAACTTTACCTTGTTCTGCGCAGCCTCAACCTCTTCATGCTCCACTCATCTCACAGGAACAGGAACGGACTACTCCGCCTCCGTCCTCCGCTCAGCTTGTGCAATCCTTGGGTTCAACTCTTGCTAGGAGTCAACCTCCTTCACCCATGCGCCTGCCTTCTGCTTCGTCTGTTGTTCAGCCTATGCAGTCTGAGCCTCAGGTTTTCCCTCAAGATGAGGAAACCTCTGTTATTGTTCCTACCCGTTCTGACTCTGCGGTTCAGCATTCTGGTCCTATCGCTTCGCTACCCTCTGCTGATGAAGTGTCGGATGATGAGGAGGCACACCTTGATCCCTCATCAGACGTGGAGGAGTCTAAGCTTTCTCCATTGTCTATTGATTTTCGAAAGGTCTTGGCTCTACTCAGGGAGATTTACCCAGACCACTTCGTCTCTGCTATTCCCCGCTCTCCTCCATCTGAGTTTTCGCTGGGCGTACAACAAGCTAAGTCCAACTATACTAAGCTTGTCCTAGCTAGATCCTCCAAGAGGGCTTTAAGGATCTTAGGGGAGTGGCTTCAGTCTAAACAACACCTTGGCAAGACTTCCTTCATGTTCCCTCCAACGAAGCTCGCTTCGAAAGGTTGCGTTTGGTATGCCACAGGGGAAGCACCAGGCTTGGGAGTACCTGCCTCTGCCCAGGCTGACTTCTCAAGTCTGGTGGACTCGCCTAGGAGGACTGCGATGAGACGCTCGAAGGTTTGTTGGACCTTCTCAGACCTGGATCATCTTCTGAAAGGGTTGTTCAGAGCTTTCGAAATGTTCAACTTTCTCGACTGGTGCCTGGGAGCCCTCAGCAAGAAAACCTCTCCTGCGGACAAAGATTCTGCCATGCTAATTATGTCCTGCATGGATAAGGCCATCAGAGATGGATCGGGTGAGCTAGCGTCGTTATTTGTATCAGGGGTGTTGAAGAAAAGGGAACAACTGTGTACCTTCCTCTCCGCCAGCATTACACCGTGCCAACGGTCACAACTCCTTTTTGCTCCACTCTCAAAGTTCCTCTTTCCCGAGGAGCTAGTTAAGGACTTGTCGGCTGCCCTGATACAGAAGGACACGCACGATCTTGTAGCCTCATCGGCTCGTAAGTCTAAGGTTACCACCTCTGTCCCCAAGACTTATCGCTCCCCAGTGGCTGATACCCCGGCTACGAGGTTCATACCGCCCTTTCGTGGTAGAGCCCCCAGCCGAGGAAGCTCCCGTCCAGACTCTCACAGGGGCAAGTCTAGGAAAGGACCCAGGACATCTAAGGGAAAGAACTGACTCTCAGATTCTCCAGACAACAGTAGGAGCCAGACTCAAGATCTTCTGGCGAGCCTGGGAGAAGAGAGGTGCAGACGCACAGTCTGTCAGTTGGCTGAGGTACGGTTACAGGATTCCATTCTGCCTCAAACCGCCTCTGACCACATCGCCCATCAACCTCTCTCCCAACTACAAAGAAGAGGACAAGAGGCTAGCATTGCAACAGGAGGTGTCGCTACTTGTGCAGAAGAAGGCAGTGGTTATAGTCCGGGACCATCAATCCCCGGGCTTCTACAACCGTCTCTTTCTTGTGGCCAAGAAGACAGGAGGTTGGAGACCGGTGCTGGACGTCAGCTCTCTCAACGAGTATGTCACCAAGCAGACGTTCACAATGGAGACGACCAAGTCGGTCTTAGCAGCGGTCAGACAGGAGGACTGGATGGTCTCGTTGGACTTGAAAGATGCATACTTTCACGTTCCCATTCATCCAGACTCCCAACCTTTCCTGAGATTCGTTTTCGGAAAGGTTGTCTATCAGTTCCAAGCCCTGTGTTTTGGCCTAAGCACAGCTCCTATGGTCTTTACTCATCTGATGAGGAATGTAGCGAAATTCCTGCACTTATCGAACATCAGAGCCTCCCTCTACCTAGACGACTGGCTGTTGAGAGCCTCCACGAGTCGTCGTTGTCTGGAGAACCTCTCTTGGACTTTAGATCTAATCAGAGACCTAGGTCTATTAGTCAATATAGAGAAATCTCAACTCATTCCCTCCCAATCCATTGTGTACCTGGGAATGGAGATTCAGAGTCGGGATTTTCGGGCTTTTCCATCGGCCCCCAGGATAAACCAAGCCCTAGAGTGCATCATGAGCATGCTGAAGAGGAGCAATTGCTCAGTGAGACAGTGGATGAGTCTCACAGGGACCCTCTCATCACTGGCCCTGTTTGTCGAGCTAGGGAGACTCCACCTCCGCCCTCTTCAATTCCATCTTGCGGCTCATTGGGACAAGGGCTCGACTCTAGAAGCAGTCTCTATCCCTATCAACCAAGAGATGAAGACCACGCTCCGGTGGTGGAAGCACAATCTCCTTCTCAAGGAGGGTCTATCATTGGCCATCCAGACCCCCCATCTTCATCTCTTCTCGGATGCATCGGACTCGGGCTGGGGTGCGACCTTGGACGGACGGGAATGCTCAGGAGTATGGAACAAGGAACAAGGATTACTCCACATCAACTGCAAGGAACTGTTAGCAGTTCATCTTGCCCTGTTGAACTTCAAGTCCCTCCTGCTAGGCAAAGTGGTGGAGGTGAATTCAGACAACACCACAGCCTTGGCTTACATCTCCAAGCAAGGACGGACCCATTCGAGGAGCCTTTACGAGATCGCAAGGGACCTCCTCATTTGGTCAAGAGGTCTAAACCTCACACTGGTCACGAGGTTCATCCAGGGCGATATGAATGTTTCAGCGGATCGCCTCAGCAGAAGGAATCAGGTCATTCCCACGGAATGGACCCTCCACAAGAGTGTGTGCAACAGACTTTGGACCTTGTGGGGTCAACCTACCATAGATCTGTTTGCCACCTCCATCACCAAGAGACTTCCGCTTTATTGTTCCCCTGTTCCAGACCCTGCAGCGGTTCATGTGGATGCTTTTCTTCTGAACTGGTCCCATCTCGACCTGTACGCATTCCCTCCGTTCAAGATTATAAACAAAGTTCTGCAGAAATTCGTCTCGCACGAAGGGACACGGCTGACGCTGGTTGCTCCCCTTTGGCCTGCAAGAGAATGGTACACAGAGGTACTTCAATGGCTAGTCGACTTCCCCAGGACTCTACCTCTAAGAGTGGACCTTCTACGTCAACCACACGTAGACAGGTTGCACCCAAACCTCCACGCTCTTCGACTGACTGCCTTCAGACTGTCGAAAGATTCGCTAGAGCTAGAGGCTTTTCGAAGGAGGCAGCCAGTGCGATTGCCAGAGCTAGAAGAATTTCCACTCGTAGAGTCTACCAGTCTAAGTGGGAGGTCTTCCGAAGCTGGTGTAGAGCCAATTCAATATCCTCTACCAATACCTCTGTGATCCAAATAGCTGACTTCCTTCTTCATCTTAGGAATGAGAGATCCCTTTCAACACCTACGATTAAAGGGTATAGGAGCATGTTGGCCTCAGTTCTCCGCCACAGGGGTTTGGACCTGTCTTCCAACAAGGACCTTCAAGACATTCTCAAGTCTTTTGAGACGTCTAAAGAACGTCGTCCTTCCACTCCAGGCTGGAATCTAGACGTAGTCTTAAGGTTCCTTATGACATCTAGGTTCGAACCTCTCCAGTCAGCTTCCTTCAAGGATCTTACCCTCAAGACTGCTTTTCTCGTTTGCCTTGCAACAGCTAAGAGAGTCAGTGAGGTTCATGCCTTCAGCAAGAACATTGGTTTCACAACCGAATCAGCTACATGTTCTTTTCAGCTTGGATTCCTAGCAAAGAACGAGCTTCCTTCACGTCCTTGGCCTAGATCGTTCGAAATACCTAGCCTCTCCAACATGGTAGGTAACGAACTAGAGAGAGTTCTTTGCCCTGTCAGAGCTCTCAAATATTATCTGAAGAGGTCTAAACCTATTCGAGGACAGTCAGAAGCCTTATGGTGTGCCATCAAGAAACCCTCGAGACCCATGTCCAAGAATGGGCTTTCGTACTATATAAGGCTTCTGATCAGAGAAGCACATTCTCACTTAAAGGAGGAAGACCTTGCATTGCTGAAGGTAAGGACCCACGAAGTAAGAGCTGTAGCTACTTCGTTGGCCTTTAATAAAAACCGTTCTCTGCAGAGCATTATGGATGCAACCTATTGGAGGAGCAAGTCAGTGTTTGCATCATTTTATCTGAAAGATGTCCAGTCTCTTTACGAGAACTGCTACACCCTGGGACCATTCGTAGCAGCGAGTGCAGTAGTAGGTGAGGGCTCAGCCACTACATTCCCTTAATCCCATAACCTTTTTAACCTTTCTCTTGAATACTTTTATTGTTGTTTTTATGGTTGTTACGGTAGGCTAAGAAGCCTTCCGCATCCTTGGATTTGGCGGGTGGTCTATTCATTCTTGAGAAGCGCCTGGGTTAAAGGTTTGGTAGAGGTCCTTTAGTAGGGTTGCAACCCCTTGTACTTTGGCACCTTTGGGTTGATTCAGCCTCCAAGAGGAACGCTGCGCTCAGTAAGGAAGACGAACTTTAAATAAAAGGCAGAGTAACGGTTCTATTCGACTTCCTTACCAGGTACTTATTATTTCATTGTTATTTGAGATAACTGTTATATGAAATATGGGATACTTAGCTATCCTTTAATCATGTACACTGGTTTTCACCCACCTCCCTGGGTGTGAATCAGCTACATGATTATCGGGTAAGTTTAATATTGAAAAATGTTATTTTTATTAATAAAATAAATTTTTGAATATACTTACCCGATAATCATGATTTAATCGACCCTCCCTTTCCTCCCCAGAGAGAACCAGTGGACCGAGGAATAATTGAGGAGGTGTCAACAACAAATGATTGAGTACCTGGCCACAGGTGGCGCTGGTAAGTACACCCCCTTCTAGTATTGTGATAGCTGGCGTATCCCTCCATAGAATTCTGTCGGGCAACGGAGTTGACAGCTACATGATTATCGGGTAAGTATATTCAAAAATTTATTTTATTAATAAAAATAACATTTTTTGTCAGTTTATTTAACAGAAACAATTATTATCGAGATATTCAAGTTTTTAGTTCATAAAATAAGCTGTATTTCTGTTCAAGAAAGTATAGATAACATACTGTGCAAGAGACAACACATAAGTTATGTTATGCTTCAAGATTAGTGGCGTAGGCTAAGAGTCTGAACAAAAACACACCGAACACAAAGTAAGTACAGTTAAGCTGTATTCATACTGAGAAATGAACCATTCTTTTGATTTTAAGTACACCTAGGAAAGTAAAGTTCTTGAGAATAAATGATACCTATTACAACTGGTTCTTGGGCATTACATAAATCCTAAATTAGAGGTATTTTAGATGTTTCACACTTTTGACCACAAAATTCTAAACATTCATTAATCATGATTCAGCAAGCCATTCCTAAAATTTGAAAATGTCAACATCTATGTATGACAAGTCATTAAACTAATTAGGCAGAGTACTTTTTGTTCACCCACAATCTCTTTGATAAACTTCAAAAAATAAAATAATACCTTATCTTCAGGGATCCCAGCTTCATGGCATAGACTGCTTACTTCTGCAAGAGCATCGGCATTGCGACCCGTAATTGCAATATAGCACCCTTCTTTTGCTAAAGCTATAGCACATCCTCTGCCAATACCTGATGAGGCACCTAAAACAGAAAGACAACATATGTAATAAATAAGGCTCAAAGTTTTGATCTAGGAAATTTACACTTCCAAATTCTTTTTCTACAAGTACTGTAGATACTTGCGTATCATGGTACTTTAGAAGACATAATTTTGAAATTTATTTCAAAGGGGGTCACATCATACACGAGATATAAAATTAGCATACGTACTGCCGGCCATGGCTATGCTGTTCACCTAACTACAGTCTATATCTATTTACTGGTAGAAAAAAAATACAGCTGTATTTGAAATAAACACTATTTTCATGAAAATTATATTTTACTTAACTATCTAATAATAATGCATGTAATATAAACATATCAATATCTTATTACAAAATATAAATATAGCAAATATACATCTTTTCCACTCTTTACACTTAACTGATCAAGACTACAGTCCATGCTTTACAAATCAGTTGATTAAGGTAAACTACCTATTGACTTTATTGTAACAGTAAAAAGAAATAATTATGACTTGTAGTGTTTTTATTTTAGTATAGAGAATAAAGGTAAATAACCTTTATTAAAGATACAAAAAACCATGCGTAAAATTAATATCAATAAGCTAAAATCCTCCAAAGTACACTAGCTCTCTGTGTCCATATAGTTAAATAAGACTTTGAATTCTTCATTATCAAGTTAGTCATCATACAGATCATTTTCCAAGTCTTTGATAATTTCAAACTCTTCTACATCTTCCTATAAGGCATCATATTCATTTCCATGTAAAGCATTTGCTATCCCACATTTTCTTAATGCTTTAACTATTAAAATTTTATCTACCTCAGCCATAAATTCTTTTACCTACAAACACGGAGCTTTCAGCCTTCCTCTTTGTAAATGTTTTATCCCTTACAAGTTTTTTAGGAGGATGTCTTTAAATGGCTTATTAATGGACACGTCGAGAGGTTGAACAATGCAAGTGACCTGCTAGAATAGGGCAACACTTTAGGAGAGCTAAAAAGGCTGCTCTCCTTTCAAAAAGTTGATGTCATCCTGGTGACCTTCCTCCGTCCAGGAGACGGATATCATACGTTGGCCTACGTGGACTCCCCACCCATCTGGAAATGTCCAAGGAGAAAAGGAACTCTGGAGGAGGCAGTGAGAGCAGCATCCTTGTTGAAGGTTTTCTTCCTCCAAGCACCCTCTGAGGTCCCTCCAGGATTTTTCTCATATTCTTACAAAGAAAAAAGGAGCGTTGAGGTGTTGCGTCCATGCTAACCTGAGGTCCCATTGAAGAGATTTGAGGCGCGATCTCCCTCCTGGCACAAAGGGAGACGAAAACACCGCAAGCTTAAGAAGATCCATGATGGTCTGGAGAATCAGCAATTGAAAGGCACTTGTTAAGGAAAACAGCAACTGGGAGAAACTCCCCTTCCGAAGGAAGAATGGAGGCAATGCATCTTCGAAGAAGGAGGGTCTAGAAGTTCCAATACAATTTAGAGAATAGGAACTGAAGGGCACATATCTCAGGAAGGCACCTAGGAGAAAACTCTCCCTGAGAAGACTATGAAGGTAGACTGGAGAAAATGCAGCTACTACAAAGATGTCTAGAAGAGTCTAGAAATTCCAAGACTAACTAAAGACCAACCCTAGAGGCGTCAAAGATCCCCTCTCTAAAGAGGGAGGATCTGGCCAGGTTAAAGAACTTGGAGCATGCTCCGAAGAGCTAATGCTCTCTAGGAAAGGTCCTAGGTAAGCATGCTACAAAGAGCTAATGCTCTGGAGGAGACCTCCAGAAGGGCAAAGGCCCTGGGTTCGAAGCTGAAGAATACACTTGTAGTCACCAGCAGCAACTCGCAAGGGGAAGATCCTCTGGAGGAGAGATATGTCTCCCCTGAAGGTCCCCGGACAGGCAAGAGAAGAACAGGAAAACCCAAGGAGCTACTGTCTTCAGGGAAGGGCTGTTCCTTCTCATGCAGGGAGGGGATCCTTCATGAGAACATTCACCTCAAAGTCTTAAGGGTTCCAATCTCAAATAAAAAAAAAAAAACTCCCCTTGGGATGAAAATATTCAAACTTCCCAAAGGATACAGTAAAGCTTCCTACCTCGAACATTACAAAGAAAACAAATCTGGAGATGTTTGCATTTTTCCTAACGATACAAACCTTTAGCTATTTATTAGAGGTATTAATTTTGGTGAAGCTGAAAGGACAAGCTATTAAAATTTAGCAAGGGTTAACTACATCCCGTTGGTTAGAGGGAGGGGGAGGGAGTAGTTAGCTACCCCTCCCACTCACACACGTGTTCATGAGCTCACTTTAGTTGGAGGTAGGACTTCAAGGGGGATAGAGCTGGCGGGTAAGTTTGTATAAATAGCTAAAGGTTTGTATCATTAGGAAAAATACAAATTATCTCCGAATTTGTCACTTGTTCTGTAACTGGAATACAAACCTACGCTATCTATTACAGCTGACTCACCCATTAGGAGGGTGGACGTCCCTGCCAAACTGGCTTTTTGGCTACCCAGGGGCTCCTTATTTTGAATAAGTAGGTACCAAAAATAAGGAGTCCCTACACCTCACTAAACCTTGCTACACAAGGTCCGCGGCCTACGCAAGCTGTATGTAGATAAGCAGTGTGACTGTCAAGGTAAAAGTTATTCAGAGTCCTTATTATAAAAACTGTTGTAACGAAGACTTTCCCAATACCACCTCACCAGGGTATGGGGATGTAACAGTATTGACATAATACTAGGTACTCAAGGAAACATGGTTTACCTGCAGTGGTTTGAGGTCAGCTTGTGCAGAAAACACAGGCTGCTGCCTTCCCCAAGAGAGGTGAGGATGAAGAAAAGAATAAGAGCCAGTCAAACCTTTTCATTCATGCAGACTAACACTGGGTAACAGTGCCCTCAACCTTCTGCTACTTGTCCAATAAGGAGCTTGAAGTATCATACCACCTGTTATGCAGCTATCACAGGGCCGATAGAGAACGTATCGAGCCTCCTGTGGGTCACGTCTTGCAGGTAGTGGGCTGTGAACGTATTTTGACGTTTCCACACCCCAGCCTGTAGAACCTGTGTTACTGTACTGAGAAGTTTCTTTTGAAGACCAGGAACATAGCTACACCCGACATCGGGGGCTTTGGGGGTGACGTGAAGAAGGGTCTGGATTCAGGGCATGGTCTATGACCCTGGTAATCCCAGCAGAGATGGTATTCTTGGACAATCCTCTTGTTCCGCCCTGTGCTGATGAAAAGTGAAGGCATACAGGGCTGGGCTGCTGCTGTTTTGTTGAGGTAAAGCCTAAAACTTCTCACTGGATAGTGTAAGAGAGGATCAGGGTCGTTTGTTAAAGAGCAGAGACTTGAAATCTGGAAGAGTCGAATCTGGGATCTGCCTACCCCGGATTCTGAGTCTTAGCAATAAACTTGGGGATGAAGCGGAAAGTTACCTCTCCCCATCCCCTTGAATGGGCGATGTCGTACGAGAGACCATGAAGTTCACTGACTCGCTTGGCCGAAGCCAGAGCTAGCAGGAACACCATCTTCCAAGTTAGATGACAATCTGTTGCCTGGCATAAAGGTTCATAGGGAGAGACCTGAGAGCTCAAACCACGTTCCAAGGGGGAGGTCTCACTTATGACTGAGGACAGGTAAGTTTGTAACTCTGTATGAGTAAGGAAAGTTCTAGCAATGAGGAAATGACTGTTCACCATCTGAGCCAAAAGCAAAGTAAGCTCATTCACAGATGTGTGAGTGGGAGGGGTAGTTAACTAGCCCCTCTCCTTCCCAATAACTAGTGGGATGGGTAGTTAACCCTTGCTAAATTGTAATGTCTCGTGCTTTCAGCTTCGCCGAAAGTAATACCCCTAATAAATAGCGTAGGTTTGTTTTCCAGTCACGGAACAAATAAGTATTAAGTGAGAGGTTGTAGTAACACTACCTCAAGGATAACTCCAAGGACATAAAGACTGCTTCCCCAAGAACGACAATCACATGAGCTACAAAGTTCAGTTCCCCAGATGCCAGTCAGGGACGAAACTCAAAGCTTTGAACACACACACGTTCACGAACCGCTTGGATACAATCAAAGACTCTGCAAGAACTCAGGGGAAGAGATAATTCTTACCATTGATAAGGTGCTGAGCAATCACCAAAGGCCTTATAACAAATAAATGCTGAAAAAGAAAGATAACAAAATAAAAAATTCCAAAATTCTAAATGAATCCCCAGTGAGCCGGAGGGGGCCCTGTTCCAGCTTTGCTGTTATTTATTCTCCTATCGTAAAGGATGATGGTTCGTATTTGTGTAGGAACAAACCAGCTTTTTGTCAGGGTTCAAGAGCTATTCGGTGTCTCCCGGGAAGCTGACTATACCAGACGAGTGGTCAACCCAAGAAGAGAGGGGGGGGGGGGGGGGGGCAAAAGTCACAAGGATAGCCACAGCTCACAAAGGGCATCAGGAGGAAAGGTCCAATGTTTCTTCAGGGGGAGCAATGTGGTCTTCAAGTCCCAAAAGACATCCGGGGGCCACAGGAACATCCCACTTACTCGTTCGTCCTCTGGAGGAGACTGAACAGGCACAGGCAGGAGGGGGCTTCCCATGGAACAAGAAAAAAATCTAGGTTTCTTGACCTTTACGGCAGAGCTCAAGGGCAACGAATCCCTCTCGGACTTCTTCTTCCTCCTCTGGTGGAACTGCTCCCACTGGGAGGATGGCCACTCCTGACACTCGCTGCAGAGAAACTCCTCCATGCAGGAGTATTCTCAGCACGAAGAGCAAAGCTGGTAAGGATCCGTCTCCAAGTAAGACCAGAACGTACCACAAGTAAGGTCGGTCATGCCCGGACAAACCCGCAAGATGGTTCCTCAGAAAACAGCGCAGTTAGCCCAGAAACATGAAAAATAAATCGAAGTTAGGACAGCCATTGAACAGAAAACATGGTAGTATGTCTGCTCTTGACCAGGCCAAATCAAGTGGTTGAACTAGTGAGTTAGGGAAATAGCAGAGTATCCCCTGCTATGCCCCCACAACTTCTGCAGGGAGGTTGGCTGCTACCTCGCTAAAAATTTTCATGGTCTCAACACCAGCTTTTGCTGAATCTATCTCTTACATAAAGAACGAGGGTATGTATTTGTGTCGGGACAATTAAATTTTTCCTAACCATACAATCCTGAGACCTTTAAGTTGCACTACCTGCCTCGCTTACCCCACTAGTCCTAGGCCAAAGGTCAAAGTGAAGGTTAAGTGCTACCTTTTGGGTGGGCAGGGCTTCCCTACCATCAGACAGCCAGCTGTGTTTACCTTGTTAAAAGTTTGATTAGACTTAGTTAGAATCTCACGCAGCATTTTTGTTGTAATTTATATTTTTTCTCAGGTAAAATGCATGAAAACACAGCAATTCTTCTAAATACATTACTTGCGCAAATACATAAGAGAGGAAATATTAATCAACTTAAATAAGTACAAAATTTTTCCAAGTTATGTAGTCTTTTTCGCACTGTCACACATGGTAGCTCATGTTACTTCGTATGTTTACGTATTACTATTATTTCTAATTCTACCACTTTATGCACTCTGAAAATGTTTCCCCAAATGATCTCTGTGCTCTAATGGAAACACCATAGCTTCTCTTAATGTATTACTATTGGCTATTAAACTTTGGTGAGCGCTATTGATTTGTTTAAGTAGATAAACATTGTAATAAAGCCTTTTCTCTCCTATTTTTACAAATTTTACTTCAAATTGGCCAATCAGAATACAGATATATCTTAATCACTCCTTTTGATTGTGTCATCATTATATTCATTAAAAAATATGCAGTTCATCAGTTTTTTTTTTTTTCAAATCTTAGTTGAGGCATGGCTACTGAACGGGAAAGATCTGAACATACTCCAGAAAGAGTTATTAGACAAGTTTTAACTAATAACGAAGTAAGTTTGATCTTCCATCAGAAATAACGTTTCAAGCTGTGCATAATTGCATTTTACATAAAGGTGAAAGATCAACATTACTGGCAATGTCACAGTAAAGCTATAAAGATGAAACTAAGAAGCGTGTCCATTGCAGTTTTACAGTACAGCTAGAAAGACAAAATTAAGAAACATGTCTGGTGCATTTTCTCTGGGAGTGATTACAAATCTAGTTTTGTGGACAAGTGTTACTTTGAAGCTGAACCCCTGCTCTATTTTCTACAATGAATTAAGCTCCAACTATTATGATAATGTAGTTGCAGACTTAGTCTCAGCCTAAGCTAGCCATTTCAGATCAAGTCTCAGCTTAAGGTAAGGCTACCGCTATTTAAGGGGGGTCGCAGGGGGGGGGGTGAGTTAACGATACAGCTTCTTGGTTAGGTTAGTTTAAGTTAGGTGGGGAAGATTAGGTTAGGTAGGGAAGATTAGGTTAGGTAGGGAAGAGTAGGGTGGGTAGGTTAGGTGGGGAAGAGTAGGGTGGGTAGGTTAGGTGGGGAAGATTAGGGTAGGTGGGGAAGATTAGGGTAGGTAGGGAAGATTAGGTTAGGTGAGGACGAATAAGTTAGGTGGTGACGATTAGGTTAGGTGGGGACAATTCAGTTAGCCTAGGTGGAACAATTCGGTTAGGTGGCGACAATTAGGTTATGTGGGGAAGATTAGGCTAAGTGGAGAAGGTTAAGTTAGCTGGAACACTTGTATTTGTTTCCCTTTTTAAATCGAACCATGTTAAAATTAGAAAAGTTTGCATTCAATTTTTTTTTTTTTTTTTTTTTTTTGTCTGCATCTTTTCCCACTTTTATGTGGGGTTGATGTTTCTGGCCAGCATTCTCCATAAAAACAATGGTGTTTGTTAATATAACGGAGACATTTAGTTTTTAAGTGTTATTTGATCCTCTCATTTTTGCATGAAAAACCATTTTTCCTGTTTGTTTTCTTGTTGTTTCGTTGGTTTCTGGTGTTATTGTATTAGTTTCTGTAATTTGGTAGTTCTCATTTAACCTATCCATAAGTCATATTTTAATCGACAAACACATAAGTTATTATGGCCGAGCCCATATTAAACATATAGAGAAAAATACCAAATTAACCAGCAGTCGTCCATTTCTTAAAGTGAACTTTAGTTTTGCTAGCAATCAAAGTATCATATATTAACCTAAATATATATAAATACACACACACATGTATATACTGTATATATATATATATATATATATATATATATATATATATATATACATATAAAAATTAGACTATAGCCTATATCAGTTTAGTGAGATCGGTGTTACTCTATGGACACGAGTCGTGGTATGACAATGTAACAATCTCCAATAGATTTAGTAGACTTGAGAACAAAGCCCTCAGAAGGGTATTGGGAGTTAAATGGCAGGACATAATTAGAAGTGAAACTAAAAAGAGATTACTAGAGTGCCATAAGTGGATGAGATCATGATGAGGGGTAGATGAAGATGGTTTTGGCATGCTCTTCGCACTCCCCAAGAGAGAATAGTTCACCAAACGTTCAGCTGGGCTCCACAAGGCACTATAAGAGTTGGAAGACCCAGACCCACATGGCTGAGGACTATGAAGTACAAAGTAGGAGATGATGAATGGAGAAGTATTGAATTTAAAGCTCAAGATAGAGACGACTGGTGAAATCTAACCAAGGCCCTTTGTGTCAATAGGTGATGATGATATATATATATATATATATATATATATATATATATATATATGTATACATATACATACATACACATGTATGCATATACATATATACACATGTATACATCTACATACATACATACATATGTATACTTATACATACATAGGTATACATATACATAATAATAATACTAATAATGGTATTAGGTAACAATATCAAAGTACCTAGCACAATTTCATTAGTATATATATATATATTATATATATATACATATATATATATATATATATATATATATATATATATATATATATATATATATATATATATATATGCACACACACAAGTAATTACTCATGTATCTCGCATATTATCAATGGATGAAACAAAAACTACTCACATTTACCTCAACATAAATTGAACATTATGTCAGTAAATTAAACCTATATTGAGCTAGTCAGTATCGCCCGAACCTGAATCGGCATCATCAGCATGTCTCTGAAGACAGCTTTGGACCTCAGCATGGACCCAAGGACCAAGGGCCCTATATTGGTGGTCTAGGTGAGGGGAGATATTAATTGAAATTATGCCTTACCCTAATACCGGTAGGATATCCATAACTGACTTATAAGTCATGTGGTTTCTGAGAAGGGACGATATGACAGAAGACCGATTATTAAGAAGCATATTTACGCCTAGTTACAACAATTGCAGTGTCTAATTATACCTGCATACCTGTTACGAGCGCCACTTTCTGATTGAGTCCTGTACCATTAGACGATGACATTATGATTGAAGGGAAGGAAATGCACTCGAGTTAAAACTACTGCAACTGTTTGGTGATCGGTATTTTTAAGTCTTCGCTGACCGACTGGCGAAGAGTAACTAAAGTTAACGGTTCGTTCGTTCGTTCGTATTGTATTAAAGCCAACACTTCTGGCAGTAAAAAAAAATAAGATTTATTAAAGGAAATGGCCCACAGCCTTATATCAGAGAAATGAATCTGGATAAGGCATCCTTTGTAATGAAGACAAGATATTGAATATGCTCAATTTAAAAGCGAATTTTTGGGGAAAATATGAAGATTTGTGTGACCCGTGCAAAGATTAAGATACTACTGAACATTTATTTTTATGCCCAAAATTAGGGAAGCTAATGAATGTAGACTTAAGTTTAGGTACGCTGAAAAATCTTAGCATAGATTTGGCTGCATTTATAGGTAGGGCAATGCGTATGAAAGAAAAAATCAAGAAGTCCAAACTGGCCACAATGGGATGGCAAAACTGATGATAGCAGGGTGTTATCTTATCTGATTTCAAGGTAGAATGGGATAAAAGTAAAGGATGAGAATCTAATTACCGTATTAATTTACTTAATGCTCAGGTAATATAAGCTTAATAATAAGAATAAGATTAGAAGCTTTGCACCTATCTATAAAGTGATAGAGTGCCCGCAAACTTATTTTGCGGAGTGAGCAATGAGGAACTTTGGAACTAGTCTTTAGCCTACTTGCAAATTAAATAAACTTGTAAAGCAGTGTGCCACATTCAGTTAAATTGACTAAACTAAGGTCAAAGAGACATTTACGTGGGAATTTCCCCCCACCACATTCACGACCAAAAGAAGATTAAACGTGTTTTAATTAATAAAAAAATAATAATAACATCAGTGCTGTGACCGCAGAATGTTGTTGTGGGTTTATTTAAATTTTCGCGAAACAGCTCTTTCTATAGGAAATAAAATGTTAGGCTTATAGTTGGATACCATATTACTTTCTGAAGAAAATAGAAACATCCAAATTCAACGAATTTTCAATAGCCCAACTTTGTAAAGAAATAAGGAATAAGCGAGAATTTATCGGGAAATAGAATTTAACATTTTCGGGTATATTCGATTGATCAAAATATTCTTTCAATTCTTAGTAATTCAAGAAATTACAATATCATCGGAAAAAACAAGTTGGACTTTTCCCAGCACCCCAAGCCGATTAAAGATGTTAGATTCAATACATCATGCTGTTATTAGATTGTCCGGCGGGGCGTTTAGAACCTCACCTATCCCAAGTCTCCTTGTTGATGCTGGAGAGTTACCTAGAGTCTAGATCTAGACCATCACCGAATGTCTTCCATTATTCGGTATTGGTTTAGGTTACAAAGACTCCCTAACTCTTTAGCCTTTCAGACTGCAAGCCTTGTAAGGCACTCAACATACTTTGAGTTGCACCCAAAATCTCCTCAACCTTATGGCTTTCGGTCAAAACAATTGTTAAACAGTTTTGATATAATTAGAAGTAAGGTACTTCCATTTAAGATATCATCAACCCCTCCGTGGAAATTACCAGAGAATTTTGTAAATATTTTATTGGTGTTAAAAAAAACATGACTGAATTAGAAGCTAGGTCTCTTTTTATGGAACATGTTGAAGAGCATAGGGAATCAACTTTTATATATATACCGATGACTGCAAATCTGATGTTGGCATTGGATTTGGAGTATGTAGTAGTTCTTTTAACTGTAGGGTAGAGGTGCACTTCCTCCAATATCTTCCATATTTATTGCTGAATTATATGGCATACTAACCGCTATTGAGAAAACAGCGATAAAAGAGGAGGGCAATTTTACCATTTACAGTGATTCAAGAAGTGTCCTTCAAGCTTTAGAAGGTTTTAATTCTAGTAACCCTTTAGTTTTAAAGTAACTTTTAATTATTGGCCTAAACGGTATAACAGTTCGATTTTGCTGGGTTCCGGCACACGTAGGTGTGTCTGGAAATGAAGAGGCAGATTTACTGGCAACGAGTGCTGCAGCCGAGTGACTAACAAGAAGGTATCCCATTCTCTGTAATGATTTTTTTTTTTTTTACCAGCAATTAAGAATTCTATTTATAACAATTGTCAACAACATTGGAATAGGTTAACCGAAAATAAGATGAGAGAAATTGCGATTGTTATATCCCCTTGGAGGTATAATGGGATGCCCCGAAAATGGGAGACTTCTCTTTGTCGTCTCCGCATTGGTCATACTCAGATGACACACGAGATTCTGCTGGCTGGAAAACACCAACCATATTGCGACGACTGTTTGATACCTTTGACAGTGAGGCATTTGTTGACTGAATGCTCCACTTATAGCACAGAAAGAAATAGATATCTGTTTGAGGCTTGGGATGAGGATTGCAGGTTCATCCTTGCCAAGATCCTTGGACATGATATGTCGTACAATGCCAGTGGCATTTTTAAATTTATATCAGAAACAGGTCTTCTTAATGTTATTTAACTTTTATAATATATTTACTTTTCTGGTTTTAATTGAATATTCTTTTAATCTTTATTTATGATAAATAACATCGGCGTCAATGACCTTCGATGTCAGGATGCCAGAGAACTTCAAATCATTCATTCATTCATAGACTTTTCCCTAGCCTTCTTCATAGCAGTTCTTCTTTGATCAAGACTCACTTTCAAAGCACAAACTGCTCAGTTTGCAAAACAAATTTAATAATGTTTAATTTAACAAGAGAAAAAAAAACACAATAAAGAATCTTTTTAGTAGGTGGTGACCATAACTGTGAGATTGTTTTCCCATTATGGAAGGCCATATGTGTGAAGAATTTTCTTTACTACTCTTCTTCTTCACGGTTTATTTTACTCTACTGTACAAGTTTTATTCCAGCTATGACCATGTTGTGGAATGATCTTCCTAATCGGGTAGTTGAATCAGTAGAACTTCAAAAGTTCAAACTCATAGCAAATTATTTTATGTTGAACAGGGTTGCATAAGTCCTTTTATAGTTTTATATCAAATGTCTGTTTTAATGTTGTTCATGTTTTTAAAATATTTTATTTTAATTTTTCATTATACTTCTTATATCGTTTATCTATTTCCGTATTTCCTTTCCTCACTGGGCTATTTTTCCCTGTTGGAGCCCTTGGGCTTATAACATCTTGCTTTTTCAACTACGGTTGTAGCTTAGCTAATAATAATAATAATAATAATAATAATAATAATATAATCAGCGCCCAAGCTAGGACCAAGGAGGGCCAGGCAGTGGCTGTTGATGACTCAGCAGATAGACCTATAGGCTCCTTAGCTCACAAGGATGGTGAAGTTGCAGCGACCAAAGAAATTAATGAGGTTCCACAGTGTTTTCAAATATGCAGCCCTAAGATTGTATAACAAGCTCCCGCTAGACATCCGAAGGACATGATATGTAAAGGATTTCAAGAAGAGGTTACAGACATTTTTATTCTTTGAAATTTTATACAGTGGACTTGACAATTAGCAAAGATTACGCTACATGATAATCTAAATACTTAAGCATATGAATGGCAAACAAATCTTGTAGGTCCTGCGGGGAACAGGGCTTTCCAAAGTATACAGGTCTAAGAAAACTTTTACTTTACTTAACTTTACTTTAAAGGGTGCTTATCTGGTCCCGTACAGAAGGGGAACCCTACTCTCTACAGGACCTCCAAGGTCGTTTTATGATGTTTATTCGGGAGTATTTAACATTTCACAATGCGTATTGTTCGCTTACTGTTTGATCACCACTGCAGAACACTCGAGGAATAAGAAAGTCTTCAGTTTCCAATTGAAAGCCTTAATATTTTCAATTATTCAAATATCTCGCGGGAGCCTAGCTATTGTAGTCTCGGATCTGCAGATTTAAAGGCTCTAGAGCCTACAGTAGACATGTATCTAGTTTCTATTAGTTTGAAACCATCTGTAACTATTCTCGTGTCAGGACGATTTGTTGGTTGCACAATGTATAGCAATTCTCTTAGATATTTTGTACGATCGGTTCTGGTGACTTGGTGGGTTATTGTATATATTTTAAATTCAATTCTCGCTTTAATCGACAGCCAATGTAGGTCAATTAGTATAGTTGATGGAGTTGCAATAGTTAATTCTGGTAGTCACAAGTTTCTTTATGGAACATTCATCCAGGTACTATTTTATAAAAGCAATAAATATCCAATGAATTTCCTCTGAACAGTGGAGTACTTCAAGGGAATGTGTTGTCGCCTATGTTGTTTATCCTCCTCATGGATTTTGTAATGCGTAGAACAGTTGGAGATGGTGGAGAAGGATTGGACTGGATTAGTAATAGGACATAGGGGACATAGAGTAAGCTGATGATGCTGTCCTTTAGCAGAATACCACAGGATTTGCAATGCTTGCTTATCAGAATGCTTGAAATATCACACGAGGTTGAGTTCAAGATAAATAGAAGAAAGGCAGAGATGATGAGATCAAATATGCAATTGAATGAGAAAGGATTAATGAGATAGAATCATTTAAGTATTTAGGAACTATGGTCTGCAATACAAGGTCATCAGAATTGGAGTTTAGTGGAAGATTAAAGAGAGAAAAACAGAAAATGGCTAGGTTAAGTTGAGTAAAATTTTGAAATCAAATCACCTGAAATTACATATGAAAATCAGACTTTATATCAGTTTAGTGAGATTTGTATTATTGTATGGATATGAGTCGTGGTATGACAATGTTACAATCTCCAACAGATTCAACAGATTTGAGAAAAAAAATCCCTCAAAAGCATATTCGGAGTTGAATGGCAGGATAGGATTAAAAATGAAAGTATCAGAGAGATTACTTGAGTGCCTTACGTAGATGAAATCCTTGTGAGGGGTAGATGGAGATGGTTTGGACATGGTCTTCGCACTCCCCAAGAGAGATTAGTTCACCAAATGTTTAACTGGGCTCCACAAGGCACTAGAAGAGTTGGAAGCCCCAGGCCTACATGGCTGAGAACTATGAGGCGTGAAGTGGGAGATGATGATAGAGATGAATGGCGAAATCTGACCGAGGTTTTGTGTCAATAGGCGTAGGAGGAAATGATGATGATGATGGCAAGTGTAAAGGAATTGACACTGGTGTTATGAGAAGCTGCGTTTGCTTTGGGATCAACCATTAGTTGCATCAGTGAGTCTTCTATTAGTAAAAATTGTTGGTGGTCAAAAACATTAAATGTACTTAATGTGTAGTAGTCAGTTAAGGGGCCTTTTAATTTGGTAATGTTAACTTCTTTGGTTGGTATGGCAGTTCCTTGGGCACTAGTGATGGTAGCTAATGTTTTGGACAATAATGTGTGGAATCAATGCTGTGTATGCTAAGATGATTGATTTCAAGAGTCTGTGATATTTTGTGATTTTGTGTGATTTTAGTTTGCTCACAGTTAGAAAGCTGTCAGAGATTATTCCTAGAGGGATACAAGCTTCTTTGGTGATGAATAACTTATGGGGATTATCAGTGACATAAATGATTTTTCTTGTTTTAACACGTCTTCCTTAGTCATTCTTTCTAGCAATGTGTAGTATCACTGCTGTAGGGATAGTAATTCCCTTATTGTTGGCAGGCTGCATTTGCATTTTCGCAGGTATGAGGTCACTTCTGTGAAAGTTGAGTCGCTGGATGACTATAATGACCACAAGGTAGCTCTGACAACTGTGTTTGACATACCAGGGATGGCAATTGTTTTAGTCTCTGTTGCAAGATTTTGATAAAAAATCAGAAATCCCCAGGAAGAACTCTTACTGAGAAGTTGATAAACGGCTGTGGTATTGGATGTCCTTTCGATCAATTTATATGACAGGTTATTATGGAGATGACAATTCAAGGCTAATGTCCTGCCCCTTTGTTGCGAGTTACTGGATATACTGAATAAAATGTTGAATACTACTCATTTGCAACAACTGACATTTTGAGACCAGTTTCAATTTTGGCTTGTCTTTCCTCCTCCAAATGCTTTCACAGTGATGCTCACGGTTATAGTGTGTGCATATGGCTGTACGTGGGACAGTCTGTCCTTTGGATACAAGCTTTTGAGTGTTTGTCTCAATTCCTTTTTCCCCAATACAAACAAGGATTTTTTTTTAGACTTTGTATGAGTTACTTGTAAAACTCGAGAATCTAGTAGTTTTGAAGTGGAATGCTTTTCTGATTCTTTGGCTTTTGACTTCTTCAAGTGTCGTAGTCTGACTTTTGTTACCTAGAAGGTCCAGTTGGGCTTCAGGATCAGACATGCTCCCCCTTGTGAGTGTATCCTTTATGATTATGTCTGTGTAACTGACATGAAGTTACAGTCACAACTAGAACACTAACACAAATTTGCATACCCTGCCTTAGCCTCTGAGATATGCACAATAGCTGCGAACAGGTTTGTTAGTTTCATAGCACATGTTACGTAGTGTTACTCATGCCAACAGAACACTTTCCTCAGAAACGATCAGTTACTTTATGGTGGCTCCGATTAATAATTATAAGAACTTTGTTGCAGCCATTAATTTTGGTAGCATCGACGTACTTGGACCACCATGATTCAAAACAAGCCCAATTTTCACCAGTGCAAGCTGCAGATAGTATGGGTCTTTAGACTTTTTATACTATGGCAGCAGTAACAGGTCCCGGGACCTACAGTGTGTACTGCAATTGTGTGAGCAATGATTAGTGCAGCAATGTTTGAGGCATCCAGGTAGTCGGTAACAGTCACATTCAAGTATCAGGCACTGTACTGCAGACATGTTGATTGTGGGTTTTCAAAAACTGCCCATAGCTATAAATGAGAACATTGTCTATTTATCTAACAAGGGTTCTAATTACTCAAGTGTAGGACAGTGATCATGATCATCTGAAATGAAACATAAAGCATCATAAGAATAGCAAACAATTTTATGATGTCAAACTGCTAATTGTATAGACAATCAATCACGTATGAAACATTCTTATTCTTCTCTATACTCAAAGGCTTTATCTCACGTACCAGTGAAAGGGAAGAGTTTTTAAACAATTTCAGTTCATCCTTCAATACTGAAAAACTTGGCTGGATTTCTTATACAGACGTTATCAGATTTACAAGAAAAAAAAGCCCTTTTACATAACCAGACCCAGACGTTCCTCTTAAAAGGAAATCTATTAGATCTGGTATAGAATAAAGGGATGTTTTCTTCATAAACTTGTCTCTTGATAATAGTCATTTATAATTCTAAGGCATCAATACTATTTCATCGCGAATTTCTTACATTTATTGGCCAAGTAGCTGTTAGTTGTTGCTTAAGCTCACCAAATTCTTTGATACTTTTACTTAAAAACACATATTGAACATTACTCAATAAAAGTTCAATTCTATAAATAGCTTTGCAAACTCCGTAGAAGGGACTTTTATTTTCCTGAGAAATTCATTGACTGGAAGCCTGGTATTACCCTTTTAATTAGTATTGCTATTTGTTCTAAAAGACCCAGATAGCCATCAGTATTTGGAGTTAAAGTATTGTTTTGAAAATAAAAAGAAAACATATTATAGTGGCAATTCTCTCAATTATGTACCGTTAGTACCCTTATGCACTTAGTATAACCAAGAAAGCAAACTTTAAGATTACTTTTAAAAATGAAGAAATGCAAAAAATCGAGCCATAAGATTTTTATGGGGGGGGGGGGGGAGATGAGAAAAATTAATACTTTTAGGTACTGGTTTTTCATATGGCTTTCCTAAAAATGGAAATTTAATGTGAAATTGGCAAAAATCTTTGGAGTTCACTTATTTTGGAGAAAAAAAATATGAACCAAGCTATCAAATCTGTAGATTTACAGTAGAATAACCCGTAGATCTAGCAGCTCTGTTCAGGATTACAGTTCGCTATGAAAGCATGCACAAGGATATCAAACCTTTCCCATCCAATAACGAACACCCTTTTGTTATACTGACTAGATGGATTGTTCGTTTGCCATTAAAAACTTACTCAATGAAAATTCAAAGTCAGTCTCGTTAAATAGGGCTAGTATTATAATCTTCCGATCATCATCGTCATCATATCTTATCGCGCCAACATTATATCCTCTGCATTATGACCTGATTACATTCGTAGAGGTCCAAATCTGTACTGACTGGTCCCTGTTCACACCAACGAAGTATGTGGTCCATTGTCTGGATGGGATGCCCACATTGGCACTCAGTAGAGGGGTCGAGACTCCACTTGTGAAGATCGTCTCCAGTCCTTCCAACTCTACCTCTTGTTCGATTAAGATTAACCCAGTCCTTTCTAGAAACGTTTGGTCCATGGTCAAGAGACTCACATGGGGTCACGATGGCCTCACCAGCGTACTAGGCAATATGATTCTTAAATTCATAAGCTGTGTATTCTACAATAAGACAATTTACAGGATAAATACATTTCTTAATCCTAAGTTTTCGCAGTCCAATTTTTTTTTATCGGTAAATATACTTTTCACTCTTTTATTTGTACTAGTTACCGTATTATCTAATTTGAACCAGATTATCTTACAACACATAGGGAATTCTTCAGCCCTATGTAATGTTCTTCCGAGATGTAAGGCCCTATTATTATTATTATTATTATTATTATTATTATTATTATTATTATTACTAATAGCTAAGCTATAACCCTAATTGGAAGAGAAAAATTCTGTAAGCCCAAGGGCTCCAACACGGAAAAGTAGCCCAGTAAGGAAAGGAAATAAATAAACTTTATGAGAAATAATGAACAATTAAAATAAAATATTTTAAGAACAGTAACATATAAATAGATGTTTCATATATAAACTAAAAAAAATAGACTTATGCTAGCCTGTTCAACATTAAAACATTTGCTGCAAGTTTGAACTTTTGAAGTTCTGCCGATTCAACTACCAGCTGGAGTAAAACTTCAAGAATACTGTGTAGTATTGGACCTCGTATTAGAGAAGGCCTGAATATTAACTGCATACTTAGTATTACGAACAGGATGGTAATGTCCGGGAAGATCTTAATGTAAAGGATGGTTAAAATTATGAAAAATCTTATGCAACGTGCATAACGAACTAACTGAACGACGGTGCCAGAGATTCATATCTAGATCACTCACTCACTCCACTGGTTCCGGGCCCAAGTGGTCGCTAGCCGCCTCTACAAGATTCCTCCACTCTTCCCATTGTAGTGCGATATCATGCCAGAGGACAGGTGCTCCAAGTCTCAGGTGTTTCCCATCTCTTTTAACATTATCTTCCCATCTCATACATGGTCTCCTCATGGGTCGTCTTCCCTCTAGTCTACCAAGCATCACTCCCCTGGAAATCCTGCTGTCCTCCATTCTGGCTACATGTCCAGCACAATACAGCCTTTGTGCTCTTGTGATATTGGTTATTCAGAGCAGCTCTGACAACTGTCTCAATTCATGGTTGTGACCCCTTCGCCAAATCTCCTCATTTATATATATATATATATATATATATATATATATATATATATATATATATATATATATATATATACTGTATATATGTCCCCATATTCTCCTCAACACTCCATTCTCAAATACTAAGTTTTCTCTCCAATTTCTTAGTTAACCTCCATGTCTTACAGCCGTAAATCAAGGTAGGCTTGACTATTGTTGTATAGATTATTTATTTAGTTTTCCTACTCAGGTTTCTGGACTTGACTATTTTGTTCAGTAACCAGATGTACCTTGCTCCTGTCACTATTCTTATCTTTATTTCATCTTCAACTCTGTTTTCTGAGGTGACTGTTGATCCCAGATACATAAATTTATCTACGCCCTTCAAGTTTAATCCCGCACATGCTATGTTACCAACTTCTCTTACTTGCCATGAAACCTTTAGAATTTTGGTTTATTTTCTTTGCTGATTTTCAAATCCCTTCCCGAGCTGGCCTTTCTAAAAGCTTCAAACATATGCTGCAGTTCTCGAAAATCCTCTCCGTATAAGTCAACATCATCAGCATAAGCCAAACGATCACAATTGACTTCTCCTAGGTTTATTGTTGTTGTCGTTGGTCTCTGCCTCACTATCTACTCAAGGACCAAATTAAACAATAAATTTGACAAAGGACAGCCTTGTTTAAGTCTACCTGACACTGGGAAGACATCTGTTAGTTCGCCTTCAACTCAACTCTTATTCTGCATTTCACTTTACTATAACACATTTGTTTCAGCCTAATCAGTTTTGCTGGTATTTCAAAATACTGGAAGATTTTCCATAAGGCATCTCGGTGAAATCAATAAATATGTGCCAGCTATCTTTACTGTACTCACAGTATTTCTCTAAAATACTGTGGATTAACTGTGAATCTCCCTTCCCTAAAACCTGCTTGGTAATCACCAAGTTCTCTTTCACAAAAAATATATAGTCTTTTGTATAGGATTTTGGCTAAAATCTTATAACCTACTGACAGGAGGTAGATCCCTCGATGATTTGAACACACCGTTCTGTCATTTTTTTCACATTAGGAATAAGAAATTTAATAGACCGTAAATTCCTGTCTAATGAATTAAGATATAAGCATCAGCAGCTGAAGACCAGACAGGAGAACAATACTCGAAACAAGTTAGAATGAAGAAAATTGAAATACTTCTTCAGAATAGATTGATCATTAAAAGTTTTACAAAACTTTCTCAATAAGCCAATTTATTTGCAATTGAAGAAGACAGACCTAATGTGTTTCTCAAAAGTAAATTTGTTGTCGAGAATCACACCTAAGATTTTATAAGTCATACAGAGTTAAAGAAACATTATCAGTGCTGAGATCCAGATAATGAGGGGCCTGACTGTTCTTGATCTACTTACAATCATACTTTGAGTTTTGTTAGGATTTAACTTAATGTCCCATAACTTGCACCATGTATTAATTTTAGCTAGATCTACTGTACATTCAGAAGATGGAATTTATGCAAAAAGAGTAGCATCTTGTTTTCTAGGCCAAACCACATGTCATGTGATATTGTATGAAAAGTAATGGACCAAGAACGCTATATTGAGGAACACCAGATATCACATTCCTATACTCACTATGGTGCCTATCAACAACTCTTTTCAATCTATTACTTAAAACTTCAATAATGATTCTAAGAAAAGACCCACCCACTCCCAATTATTTGAGTTTGAAATCAAAGGCCTCATGATTAACATGGTTAAAGGCCGTGCTAAAATCAAGGCCAGTCATATGAACTTCCTGACCACAATCAAGGAATTTATGTACAGCATTGAAGATTGTGAGAAGGGTATCACATGCTCCAAGGCCTATACGAAAGTCAAATTGCACACTATGGAACAGATGATTACCCTCTGCAAACCTATTTGGACGTTTTGCCAAATGATGTTAAAAAAAAACTTTAGGTAATACGGGAGTTATGAAAATTGGGCGGTAATCAGCAGGACTTGAGGTACCACGAGCACATTTATATAATTGTGTAACATTACCAATTCTTCAACAAGTGCTAAAAGAACCTCTTCATGGTAACTTGCGCAAAATAACAGATAACTTTGGAACTAAGAAATCTGCAATTTTTTTTTATAAAAATCAAAGGAAAAATACCGTTTGGGTCTACACCTCCATAAGCATCAAGGTCTATCTAGAAAGCTTTAATTTCACGAGATAGAAAAGCTAAACAAGTTAGTTTAGTTTAGGAAAACAGGAATGAGGAAGATCGAGTTTCTCATTACTCAACTTACTGTCAAACACATCAGCCAAAAGGGTTGCCTTTTCCTTTGGACAGTTAGTGACACTGATCTCTCACAGCAAACCAACCTAGTATAGGTGGCCCTGACTAGACAAAGGCTTCAGACATGTCCTTATTCATGTCTGGGGTTTGGCCATTTTCCAATCGGCTACGCCGACCTCTTCAGATTAGCAACAGTGGAAGATTTTTGTTTGGTTGCTCACAGCATACCAACCTAGTATGGTTGGCTCTGACTAGTACAGCTTTGCTCATAATTGCGATATATAAACCTTTCTACCACGTTAAGGTATCCCACTCGGAAATGATATATAAATATATATATATATATATATATATATATATATATATATATATATATTTATATACATGTATACATATACACATATATATACTGTATATATATATATATATATATATATATATATATATATATATATATACATGTATACATATACACATATATATACTGTATATATATATATATATATATATATATATATATATATATGTGTGTGTGTGTAAATATATATATATATATATATATAAATATATATATATATCTTTCCTAATTTTTTTATTCCCTATTGTAGATCTCGGGCTTCTAGTAATCTACTTTACTAAAAGAGCAACATGGATGCGAGAGCAGACTAAAGTAGAGGATCTTCTAACAACATGCCATAATAAGAAATGAACGTGGGCAGGGCATATAGTGAGAATGACAGATAATAGATGGACATTAAGAATACAGAATGGGTAATAGATATTGAAAATGAAGCATGGGGAGGAAGAGAGGACGATGGATTGACCAACTAAAAAAAAAATGCTGGTATAGGCTGCCATTGAAAGACAATAAATAGTCGCAAGTGGAAGAACATGTCTGAGACCTTCGTCCTGCAGTGGACTAGTACCGGCTGATGACGATGAAGATTATAATATCAGTAATGATATTAAAACAGTTTTTAGCAAGTTTTGAAGAAAATTGGTTATTTCTATTTCTTTATAAATTCGGTAGGGGAGTGTTACAATCTCTTGATACTACTCACTATGGAGCATCAGACATGCTTAGTTTGACCAAAGCATCAGAAGACAACATCCTTTGGCCTACATAAGCCTTCGGGTTATCTAACATGAGGATGCCATAGTCTACTGTATGATAAAAGTGAATTTTCCTTGTCTCAGAATAGATTAACGAATAAAGAAAAGATTGAAATGTAAGAGAAAATATATTTCAAGAAATTATTTTCTCTAGTTTATTAAAACATTTTCGTTTGCTCATGCAGACCTACCCAACAGGTAAACCTAGAAGAAACCTTGGGAACGATTCCATGAAATGACTTTATAATAGGCAGCAGAATCTTATAGCATAATACACAGTCCGTAATCCATAGAATTTTGGAATTGGCTACACATGAAAAGCTAGAGAACGAGTGCCTGTTAAAGAAACCTCAACTTCAATCTATGAATCATAAGATAAGAAGAGATAAAATAAACAAAAGCTGAAGCTGATATAGAATTCACATAGCTGTGGTGCCTGTAGGCCTAATCCAGTTAGCTTCTGAGAATCTTATTACTTAGAATTTTTTGTTGGAATATGATTTTAAAAAGTTAATAGAAATAATTGATAGGAATTATAATCACGATTATTAAGTGTAGGTGAGAGTTTACAAACATGAAGCGCAGAATATTTTCACAGTGTTGCGATAAATATGCAAGGGCAAACCATGTGTAACGATGCTATAGATAACATAATGAAGTTAGACAGTTTTAGAGCATCTGTATTTAAGAAATCAACTCGCAATCTCTAGCATGGCTAGGAGCAACATAGATACGAGAGTAAACTAAAGTGCTAGTGCTAGAGAAAAGCAGATGGCGAGGTGTAGTCTATTGTAAGCGTAAACTCTAGACTAGAGTTTACACTGTGTGACGGGCCGAGAGAAGGTTGTGACTCAAAGGCAGGAAGCAATCAACTGAGTAACTTTATTAAAGAACACTCTCCTTTATATACAAAACCTCAAAGCAACAGGAAATTTCATGTTCGAGAAACAGACAATGTTACAGAGGAAAAACGCAGACATGTTTATTCTGGTTCTTTTTAGTGCGAGGGAAGAGCGCAGATACAAGCATAATATATACAAAATAATTTATGTACGATCGTGTGACACACGGTTAGTACAACGGTACTTTGCTCTAGAGTCCACAGCAAAGTATCGTGTAGAATGTGGCCTGTTATCACTCTAAAGCAAAAAATACAAAGTTCATTTTTTGAGTGTTATGTACTTGAGTGGTGAGTGATAAGAATAGAGGTAATCTGAGTTACTCAAATCTACGTTGTATATCAGTTACGTCTTTTACCGATTATCAGGATTTTCAAAAGATATGTTATTCCTTTCACTTATATATATTATAACTATTTGTCTTGAAATCCTTTTGAGTATTCGTTCTGATTCTGAAGGCTATTTATCTTCGGTAAAATTCCCTTTTTTTCTCTCTGAACACGATGTTAGATAATTCTAAACAATAGTTCAAGGTTGAATTTAAGCAATGAAGATTCACTTGCTGAAATGCTTAGAAAATTGTGTGATTAAGACGCTGGCGGCTACATAGCGTTTGTCTTACTTCTGCGTCTGTCATTCAAATTGTACATTGTTGGTAATGCTATAAAATCACAAAATCATTTAGATTTTACTTATCAAATTAATCTATACTTTTGTAGTTTACCCCTTTAATTAAATTTGTTACACTCTTATTACACGATCTGTATCTTTATGAATTATAAATGGGCTCGGGATGCAGTTGTCCATGTTAGTCTCTTATTAGTTAAAAAAAAAAAAACACACATAAAAAAAACATTAATGCTATTTCTGAGACCAAATGGATTGTTAAATGCATCCAACCCAATCGGAAATATCCACTTTATTCAACTATCGACATCCTAAAATCAATTATATGATTTTCTTTATTACAACCATCATTAAATTCATTGCTATTGTTAAAACATACAGGTAATTAATACTACTATCATTATCATTAATGTTATCATCATCAAACATTATCATCATCCATATTATAAGATTAGCAAGTTACACAAAATAAACATCCATGCAAGTGAAAATAAAACAAATAAAAAGAAAACTGGAATAAATTCAGCATAAATGAAATTGGGGAAATTTGAATTAATGGCTGCTAGAAATGAATAATTCAAATGGACTTTGACACATGTGTAGGACATTCTAAGTTTAATGTTTTCTAAGATAATGAGACTAAAGGTATTGAGAGGTCACAGAGGTGACACCGCAGCACTCCATCAAAGCAAGGATGCTGTTGTTTTGTGAGAATAGCGGCTTTTTTAATAGCTTAAGGAATGGCTTATAATTTGATAGAGTTTTTTTTTTTTTTAACGATCGCAAGCAGCTCTTATAGGAGAAGGACACTCCAAAATCAAACCATTGTTCTCTAGTCTTGGGTAGTGCCATAACCTCTGTACCATGGTCTTCCACTGTCTTGGGTTAGAGTTCTCTTGCTTGAGGGTACACTCGGGCACACTTCTATCTAGTTTCTCTTCCTCTTTTGTTAAAAATTTAATAGTTTTTATAGGAAATATTTATTTTAATGTTACTATACTTAAAATATTTTATTTTTCTTTATTTCCTTTCATTACTGGGCTATTTTCCCAGTTGGGGCCCCTGGGCTTTTAGCATCCTGCTTTTCCAACTAGGGTTGTAGTTTAGCATTTAATAATAATAATAATAATAATAATAATAATAATAATAATAATAATAATAATAATAATAATGCCCTTGCAATCATAAACCACAGTTGACGGTATGCCTAACCTTTGACTTAATATTCCAACTACAAGAAAGCAGTTTCCACAGTTATTGACAGTGGGCCCAGTCCGTTTAAAAAAAGCAAGACAATCAGGCAGTAGCTGTCCTTTTAGTCGCTTTCTACAACACGCAGGACTTATGGTGCAGGTATTCTTACACCCATACCACTTTGGGTTTAAAGGTTTAAAGGTTTTAAAGGTCGCTCATGAATGGCAGAGGCAAGGGACGGTGACATTGCCCTATCAATCAGGACAATGCCCTAGAGACTGACCATATATTATATGATCAGCGCCCAAGCCTCCTCTCCACCCAAGCTAGGACCAGGGAGGGCCAGGCAGTGGCTGCTGATGACTCAGCAGATAGACCTATATGCTCCCCCAAACCCCCCAACCTTAGCTCACAAGGATGGTAAGGTTGCAGACACTAATGGCACTAATGAGTCTGAGCGGGACTCGAACCCCCGACTGGCAAACACCAGGCAGAGACGTTACCAATCAGGCCACAGAATAGAGGCACATACTTGCTCAAATGGAACACGAATCGAAGGTGATGCTAGTTTTATATTATTGGAATATAGCTTACGGACGATTACTGAATGAGAAGTCTTCTAATGATGGAGTGAATAAGGATCGTATTTGGCGATTAAAAACCACCTTTGTTTAAGAGATAAATGGTTCAGGATGGTTTGACCGCCAGAAAAAAAAGAAAGGAAAAAAAAAACATCTACACAGAATAAAAAATGTATGAAACAGTGTAGAACGAAAATCATCTCTATAGTAGGTAGTAGGTTGGCCAGGGCACCAGCCACCCGTTGAGATACTACCGCTAGAGAGTTATGGGGTCTTTTGACTGGCCAGACAGTACTACATTGGATCCTCCTCTCTGGTTACGGTTCATTTTCCCTTTGCCTACATACACACTGAATAGTCTGGCATATTCTTTACATATTCTCCTCTATCCTCATACACCTGACAACACAGATTACCAAAC
Organism: Palaemon carinicauda; assembly: GCF_036898095.1. NCBI lineage: Eukaryota > Metazoa > Arthropoda > Malacostraca > Decapoda > Palaemonidae > Palaemon > Palaemon carinicauda. The sequence goes on from NC_090728.1 coordinate 37,417,300, forward strand.
AATTCTTCATCACCCAAGGGGTTACTGCACTGTAATTGTTCAGTGCCACTTTCCTCTTGGTAAGGGTAGAAGAGACTCTTTAGCTATGGTAAGCAGCTCTTCTAGGAGAAGGACACTCCAAAATCAAACCACTGTTCTCTAGTCTTGGGTAGTGCCATAGCCTCTGTACCATGGCCTTTCACTGTCTTGGGTTAGAGTTCTCTTGCTTGAGGGTACACTTGAGCACACTCTCCTATCTTATTTCTCTTCCTCTTGTTTTGTTAAAGTTTTTATAGTTTATATAGGAGATATTTATTGTTGTTACTCTTCTTAGAATATTTTATTTTCCTTTTTTCCTTTCCGCACTGAGCTATTTTCCCTGTTGGAGCCCCTGGGCTTATAGCATACTGCTTTTCCAACTAGGGTTGTAGCTTAGTAAGTAATAATAATAATAATAATAATATTGCAAGACGATTGAACGAGAACAGTAATAAATCTTCTATCAGCCTAGAGGTCAACTTTTTATAGGTAAACGGATAAAAAGTCACAGAAAAAAAGTCACAAGACCAAAAGTCTCGATCGATAATTTTGCCTGCAAAAAGTCACAAAATTTTCAAAATGAAATTATTCCCTATTACATGTAACAAATTTAAGAACCTTTTACTTCTCTTTCAATTTGTATATTTTAATATTTAACCTATGGACTGAGGGGAAGTTTGATGAAATACAGATAACATATTTAACCTTACTGTATTAATCAGACACCATTGCTTCAATCACTATTTTTTCCTTTTGGTTGTGTAATGAAGGCAACAAGCTCCTATACTAATCCACATGGAGATGAGCCTTGTAAAATGAGGTTGTGGAACAATTCAAAATATTGGCATTTTTTAAGTAGTTGTAGAGTTGTAGCTTGGCTAGTAATAATAATAATGTAATAAGAGGGAAGGGATAATGTGTTTTGTCTGTTATTTCTTTATTTCATGTACATTTAAAAACTTATTAACCAGACCGATATCAATT